>NC_052050.1:137490388-137592888 GCF_903992535.2 Arvicola amphibius | reverse complement strand
AGGAGGCTTTGGATTTGTGTTTGGAAGCATCCTCACATGGGATGCAGGAATCCATGCCTTACAAGCATGGATGCTGCAGTAAGAGTGAGTTGAATTCTTATTCTATAAGTTGAGCTTCCTCGATCTTAGGTGAATGGCATGACCTTGAAACAGCAGACCCTTCATTTGTGCACCAAGAACAATAACAGTGCCCCTCTCATGAGGCTCATTAATACTGCTTGGGCGTCTGCGGAGTGTTTATTTCAGCGATTGACATAAAGCAGTCCAAACACCCCATCAACAGTAGCTAGTGCCATATGATCTCTGTACCAACAGAGCCACGAAGACTTGGAAACTTCAGCGAAGAGTGTTCTGTTAGAGCTTTAGATTAGAGCTGGATGAAAGGAAGACAAGCCATGCAAGGGAAACGTGCATCTTTTCATTTGTGCAGCATCATGTTAGATATGTTAATGATCCTTTGGGTAGGCATGGGTTATATCTCAGGAAGAGAAGACGAGCCTGTTTGCCTAGAGAATAGCCAGCTTCAGAGGACTTAAAGCTGTGTATAAAAGGATGAAGTAAAGCGCCTAGCTATAGAGGAAGGAGATATGGAGAATTTCTATGGTGATGGGAATCAGGGAGGGTTATGAAGATACCAGTCTAAGCTTTAGCACCTGTTTGATAACACGCTTCGTCTTGGAATTGAGCGGACATGATGTCGAGGTGTCACATGTCAAAGGCTTCGATTATCTCATCCACAGCTGGAACTCAGAATGTAGGTCTGAGTACGGAATGGTTAAGGTTATGTTTTTTTAAAGTTATATTTTTAATTATCGTTTTAATTGTACAAGTCAGTGGAGCTGGCTAACTCTCCTGCTTCGCTCACTGCACACTGCTGACTTACATTGACTGTGCTTCAGCAAGAGGAGCCAGCTTGTGAGAAAGGGTGGTGTGGCCGTGTGCATTTAGATGCCTGATGTGGTGGTGCAGCCTTTAATTCCAGCATTGGAGAGGCAGAGGCAGGAGGATCTCTGTGAGTTCCAGGCCAGCCAGAGTTGCATAGTGACACCCTGTCTCCAACAAGCAAACCAGCCAACCAACAAGCAAACAAAGAAATATTCACTTTCTAAAGGAGCCACAACCTAAGGAAACAGAGTACCCACGGATGAGGTGGAAGAGAGACATGACTCATTTTTTCCTTTCTTTCTTTTTTAATTTTTAATGATGGAAACAAAATTATACCTAAAAGTGAATCTCCTGGAAAAGCCATTTGTTCTGCCCTGTGTTGTGTCCTTCTTTAGACGTGACCTTGGATTTCAGGGCTGGGTCTCTAAAGATGTCCTTGTTGACAACTGTTTTACCCAAGGGGATGGCCACAGAGGACCTGTGGGAATGAGGTGGTTATAGTTACAAACTGTCACAAAAGATGTGATCTTTGGTCTCTTGGTGATTTTCTCCTTCCATGGTAGCTGTCACTTCTTCGGGATAGCGGTCAATTCTAGTCACCAGGACATGACTCTAAGAGTGGTCTGAGGTGCCATCGTCAATGCTCGTCACCATGATGGCTTTGTGTTCAGAATGGCATCCAGCCAGGACCAGCACCACGTCCCCAGGTTTCATCAATCTGCCCTTTCCAACAGCAAGCAGCCGGCACCCAGAAGAAAGGAAAGGAGGACACTTCCGTTAACCTTTCACCTCGTGGAGCGTCGGCTTCACTCTCGAGTCAGTGTTGTTTTTTAATTTAACATTTCTGTATGTCACATGATCAGATAAAATGAAAGATTAACCTGTGCTTTTAGCTGCGAACAGATACAGTGATGTCCTCTTCCTGAGCTGAAAACAGACATTGTGAGCTTTTTGACTTCCCTTGATGGCTAAAGCCAAGGGCGCAGCTGAAATGTTTTATTTTGAAGGATAATGAGCAATTTGTTGGGGTAAGTAAATAGTATAAAGTTTAAAAAAGTCTGCTGAAGCTTTACACTTCATTGGTGTGTGTGTGTGAGAGAGAGAGACGGAGAGAGAGAGAGAGAGAGAGAGAGAGAGAGAGAGAGAGAGAGAGAGAGAGAGACTCTGTCATAATCCTAAACTATCAGTAAAGTTAATCTTTCTGTTTTAAATGGCAAGGAAACGGCTTGAACTCAAAGTACTTGTGTAGCATTGCATTTATCTAAAATCATGGCTGGGATGTTGCTTACTAGTAGAGCGATCTCACAGCATGTATGAGTCCCTAGGTTTGATTCCACAGCCCTGCCAAGGAAAATCATTATAAACACCATCACATTAAACCCTGCAGACACCACCTGGAGATGATATCTGCCATCTTATCGTCTCTGTTTTATAGGTCAGAAAACAAGCAAAAATGGCCAAGTCAGCTGCTGGAGGCCACACAGTAACCTGAAGAACTGTTGGTCTCTTGGTGTTTTCCATGTATTTTGCTTCTACTGCCGACAATCTTCATGAGCAGGGAAACTTTAGGAAGGGGCTGACCCTCCCACTGCTCCACCCTCCCAAGCTGAATGGGTGGTGACCAAAGTCAGGCAGAATTTACTGAAGGGCAAGGAAACCTAGGCTTGAGGAGCTCCGATGTAGGACAAAGGACTGAGCCAAGAGGTACAAAATAACTATTCTTTAGCGGTCACATTTTTGCTCAAGGCATGACAGTGGCCCTTTTAAGCACACCAACTTTGTCCCCCATCCCCCACCTCCCACCCCGAAGCCCATTCCTACAAATTTGCCCCTGTGACTCTTAGAAGAGGATGTTCCTCCTCTTGGAAGATCATTTTATGTCCCTGCCTTTTCCAATGCTAACTCAGGTTCCCTTCACTCTCCTGTCTTCATTCCTGGCTGTGAGCTTATTGTACAGGCATGTGTCTTCTTCTTCTTCTTGCCCTTTACCATGTAACCGAGTGCAGGAATCACCACAGGTAGCAATCAGTTCATGTTGAATGGCTGATCATCTATATCTCCCGTTGCTAGTGAGTGATCAAAATGAAATAAGCACCACACTGGGCTGTCTGTCTTTCATTTTGGAGAAATGCTATTGCTTACTCTAATTGAAAAGCAAAAGTTAAAGATGCATGCCACCTATTTCCTTTTGCAGGGAAATTCGTCTTGCTGTTTTATGTGCGTGGGTAAAATGTACTCATAAAGCAATCTGTTCGGAGAACAGCGAAATGTTTCGGGGAATTTTCTGTGAAATATCTTCTTTGTGCTGTTATTGACTTAGTCTGTAAGGATGACTGGAGAGGCAAGAGATATGGATGAAGAGGACAGCTCCAAGTCTGTGCGCAGGAACAGAGTAGCCACCCAGGAATGTGTCATTGGGGAAGATGCATGCACATTTCAAGAGCGCCTTAAAATCTTAAATATCTGCAGTAAGAGCGGGGAGAAATTTTTTTCTGGGAAAGTTTGTGGGAAAACAAATTTTAGTTAATAATTTAAAGGAAGATGATGTAGTCCTGTGATAATGATTAAGGGCTTTGTTTAGGTAAAGTACTGGCAAAAGTACTTTTCTCTCTCTCTCTCCCTCTCTCTCTCTCTCTGTGTGTGTGTGTGTGTGTGTGTTTGTGTGTGTGCACGAGTGTACATGTGTATGCAAACACATGCCTGTGTGCATGCTTATGGTGGCCAGAGGAGGATGCCAGGTGTCCTCTGTCCATCTCAGGCTTTTTCTTCTGAGAAAGGGTATCTCACAGAACTCGAAGTCTCTCATAGGCTGGTGGGCAAGAGGGCTCTAGGAGCTGCTTCTTTGCCCTCTAAACATTGGAGTTACAGGCATGTGTAACCGTGTCTGGCTTTTACATGATTGCTGTGGATTATAACTCAGATTCTGACTCTTATTCACTGAGCCATCTTCTCAACTGCAAAAGTACTTTTCCTTGGCTCTTCCTGCCTAATATGTTTTCTGAGTTACTTGCGATTGCTCTCGCGCCTTTAAAATACGTAGCTCACAATGAATCATTCATACTGTTTTTCAAGCAAAATCATATTTTCTCTTTTGGAATTTGAGACAGGGTTTCTCTGTGTAGCCCTGACTGTCCTGGAACTTACTCTGTAGACTGGCCTTGAACTCAGAGGTCCGCCTGCCTCTGCCTCCCTAGTTCTGTGTCTGGATAGGCATGTGCCATCACCGCCTGGCCTATTATTTTCATATATATAAAAAGAAAATGAACATCTGTTTTTGGGAGGATGAGATGATTAAATGTTGAGATGTCCGAGGTCACAGACTTGGGGAGGAAGAAATGCAAAATTGTGCCTGTACATCTCCTTGCGATAAAACAGAAACTCTTACAAGTTAATCGTGTTGCTTGTTAAATTATACCTTTGCCTAATCAACTAAGAAGAAAACAAGCTGCCAACATCTGGAAGCTTGGATTTTGCATATTTATGCATCTCATGGCTTCTTGACTTGAAAGAGTGAGCAGTAATTGTCATGGGAATTAAGGCACATGGTGCCAAACAGGGCTTCCCTCCAAAGCTTACATGGCTTCATGCTACCACATCTTTCTTTCATAAAACACTACTATTTAAACTTTAGGTGGGAAAAAAATAATGGATTGAAGTCAAATTTCAGAATTAGAAATGCTTTCGAGAAGATTGTAAGAATTATTTATTAAGTGCTTATTATGAGTCACTGGGAAACACTTTATGTGGATTATCTTATTTATTCTTAGAAAAATCTTATGACCTCAACGTTATTAATAACAGTCTTCGAGATAAAGAAACTGTGGGTTAAAGAAGTAAATGTTGCCAGGTGTGTTGGTGTACACCTTTAAGCCCAGCACTGGGGAGGTGGAAGCAGGTGGAACTCTATGAGTTTGAGGTCAGACTGGTCGACTTAGCAAGTTGTAGGGCAGTCAGCGTGTCATAGTGAAGAAGAAGAGGAGGATGAAGAAGAGGAGGAAAAGGAAGAAGAGGAAGAGGAGGAAGAGGAGAGGGAGGAGGAGGAGAAGAGGAAGAGGAGGAAGAAGAAGAAGAAGAGGAGGAGGAGAAGAAGAAGAAGAAGAAGAAGAAGAAGAAGAAGAAGAAGAAGAAGAAGAAGAAGAAGAAGAAGAAGAAGAAGAAGAAGAAGAAGTTGTTGATAAAGCCCTTGAATGCACATGAAAACTAGCCATGGCGGCACACCCCTATAGCACCAGTGTAGAGACAAATGGATCGAAAGTTGAATCAAGGAGTTGGAGGTTCACTGGGAGATTCTTAAAAACTAACGATGGAGAGAGATTGGGGAAAGACACCCTTATCTATAGACCCCTGTCCTCCACACACACATGCATACACATACACATCCCTCCACACAACACACACTTCCCTGCTTCCACCACTAAGAAAGCAGAGGAACTAATTCAAAGCTTTTGAGACATTAAGTGATATCGCTGAAATTAGGTCCCAAGCTAGACTGACATTCTCTTCCCCTTGACCGTGGATGTTGCATTACTAGCTGCTAATTTGCATTTGAATTTCTTCTACAAAAACCCCACCAGGTGATCTGGCTGTCTTTGAATACTCTAATGATCTTGGGAGCCCTATATGAACAGAAGTGGTATGTATTTTTTTCTGAAATTATCCTCAATATGTATTTTAAGTGGGCTTAATAGCTGTTCATGATTCATGGTCACCAGTGTTTGTTGGATGAACAAACTCCCCTGAAAGAGCTTACAGGCACATTAAGCTATTAGTATAGAGCTCGAGAGTGTCCATATAACCATATGATTCTTCTGCCCCATTTAAAGAAGCAGCTCTTAACACATGAGAAGCAAACTAAAGGGCCAGATTATCCCAGTCCACTCGATGAAGCAATCAGTGGCTTTTCTCTCAAGTCACCTCCCTCCCAGGATGCTTGGTGTTAACACATCTTTCTCTTTTGTCCATCATTTCCCATCCGTCTCCCCTTTTCTATTGCTCCCCCATCTTTTCCCCATGTCAACCACAAAATCAGTCTCCAGGATTTTACAAGCCTCAACAACAATGGTTGAATCCCAGAAGCTAGTTAGCTCCCAAATTCATCAATAAGTCAATAGCTAAAACATCTATTTCTATCACAAACATCATTCTTTTCTTTTCCAGACACTAAGACATTTGCTGCAACATAAATAATTTTTGCAAGCTGTATTACTGGATAACATAGGTGGAGGGGGCACCACAAAGAGAAGGCCCTTTGATGCCATCCACTAGTTTCAAGCTTGCAGTTATTTATTTATTTTTAATCGCTGAGAAATCTGTGTTAGCTTCATTGTCTCCATGACCAGTAGTGCTAGTTGGTGTGATGCTCGGGGCTTAGCTCTTATAGTCTCAGTCCTCCCCAGAGCCTGCAAAATGAGGAGCTGAGCACAGATGGAGCAAAAAAAGAAAAAAAATATGGAGACGTTCACCTTTCTTGATAGCAGCTCGCAGTCCTCTGCACATGGCTCTGCATCGGGCAGCATAATGAGATTTCCCCCAGCACAAAGCGCGAGGCTTCCACTTTGTGAATATGCAAACCATGTGCCAGGAGCAGGTGCAGGCTGGCTGATGGAATCCGGCTCCAGGAACCTTCCTGCCGCACTCAGGGTGAGCCCTCCTGCTCTGTGCTTCTCTCCCCTCTTCAGACCCATCCCAGGGATGAAATTGGAGAACAAAAGGTTAGCACCTTGCAGCGTGTGTAAATGGACTCATTTGTGGGAATCTTTTGGACCACCCTCTTGCTGTTTGAGGAATGAAATGGAGAGAGCTCTCTAATGAAGCCTGCCTAGCTCTGCACCAAAGTAGTTTTTCCGGCAGCGTTAGACATCTGCTGTGAGTTAGCAATGCCAGCCAGCATCTGCTGTAGAGATGGAAAAGGCACCCCAACGCTTCAGATTCCAGAAATTCCCGGAGATACCCTACCTCAAAGGGAATTGCAAAGAAGACAGACTTGTCTCGTGTCTTCGTGCCCTACCTGCCTAAAAACGACACCTGGGCTGAGGACACACACACAGTCAGGGTTGTCTCTGACCTTTCTTTCTTAAACAGGAAGATTTCCCGGGTGACAGGAAAGCCCCAGCATTGTCCCTGGTTCCTAACTTTTTATGTTGCGCCAAAAGTAGGCACCTACGATGAATGGATGAGAGAAACATTCATTCTCATTCATTTCTCACCCTGGCAATGCAGCAGAAAGGACAGAGAGCAGGCAAATCTAAGTGTCTGTGTCACCCATGCTATTTGGAGCAGTGTTGAAGGTGACAAAAGGTAAGGTACTGAAATAGTCCCATTAAGACAGCCTGGGCGCTAATGCCGCCATTTATCAGGTCCTTCTCGGCCCTCATTATGCTCGCCTCATTTGGCTGGGGAAGGCACAGGGGCTCTGTTCTCCACAGCGTTTCCAGGTAATTCTGACTTGAGAAGCTTCTCTAAGGCAGGCAGTGATGGGCATTTCTCTTTCGTCTGGAAGCTCTCCTCCAGTTAGCGTCCTGGGGTGAGAGGTTAGAGTAGGAAGCGAAAAGTTTCCGTACCCGGATAAGCCCCTCCACTGATGCAATAATCCGAATCAGACCAAATCAAACCAAATTAGAAAAAGCCCAGGTTTAATGGATACCAACACTGCAGGATGGCTTTCCAGACAACCAGAGAGAAAATGGCGAAGGAAGACCGGAAAACCATGTGTTTGTTCTCTGGGGCTGATTCTTTAAGTACCCTGAGGGAGTGGTCTTGAACATCTCTGGGGAGGGGTTGTTGTTCTTCTTTTTGGCGTGGGGTGTATCGCGGAGCCGGAGGAAGGGAGACCCAGGACGCGACCACGTGCGTGGGAGAATTATTTATTAAGGGAAGGGTGTGCTCGACAGTGCGGGTCAAGGGAGGGAGGAACAAGAAAGAGAGGGATAGAGAGAAAGAGAGAGAGAGAGAGAGAGAACAAGAGAGAGAGGGGGAGGGAGAGGGAGAGAGAGAGAGAGGGCGCGTGTGCACACGCAAAAGGGGGCAGTGAGAAGAGAGAGAGGGAAGAGATTCAGGATGACTCCAAGAGACCAGGGGTCGCTGGGAGTGGGCGTGGAAAGGGGCGGGGACCAAAAGAATAACATTCCCGGGTATTTCTTACAATAAAAAGCAAAAAATTAGACATCACAGTTTGAAGGAATTGGGGCGGCGAATTCTCAAGACTGCTTCCGGCTGATTGTGGGCGTCGTCTTTGGGGGGGGGAACCCGAGAGAAGGCTGGGTGCCGGTCACATCCTGGCATAGCTGGTCTCTTTGCTTCTGACTGGTGTCTGTGGCATGGAAATGTCTGGTGTCTCTAAGGTATTGGCAGAACAAAGAACAAAGTTAAATGAAGGAAAAAAAATTTTTTGGACCAGGGAATTGAGTGGGTATCTGACCTGTTTAAGATGGATTTCTTAATTTGACTCCCTGGAACTCACAAGAACTCCTTGGGTTTGTGAAAACAGAAGTTTTAAGAGATAAATTTGTTTTGAAATTTGTTTGGTGAGGTGACCTGGTAAAACCTCAACCTGGTAAAACCTCTCAGCTGTCAAACTGTCAGAGATCTTTGAGAAGGATAAGATTTTACTTGAGTTACCGATTAAAAATGAAAGAGAACTTACTTGGTTGGCACCCAGAGCTACTCTTTTTAGGTCCTCCATGGTCGCTGAAGGTTGTGCTTGACCTTTTTTATTTAGCGCAGTCCTGCCAGGTTCCAGAAGACTCTGTGGGCTAAGAAATCTGTAGGAAGACAGGCCTACCTTGACCTGAGCAGCTAGGCTGTCAATTCCAGTGATTCTGTCCACGTCTGGAGGTCTTTGGATGAAAGGCAGTTTTGCCTAATGGTCAGCGCTTGGCAGTTGAAGCAAACTGCAGGACGTTGTTTCGTGCGCGTCTGTCTTCTTTGGAGGGAGCAGAGAGCTGCTGCTAGGAGCCAACCTGTCTCTTTTGCTATGAAAAGTTTTTAATAATTAAATATTTAAATATCACATTTTCCAGATCTCTGAACAGTTGAGGGCTGGATTAAATATAGCTGCAGTATACTGGCTCTTAACAGGTAAGATCCAGACTTGTAAAAAGGCAGAAAGAAACTGTTGGCAATGGAAGGTTAATGTCAGAATTGACAATGTTAGAGAACAGCTTAAGGCATTTTTGTAAGAGACTTAAAAGTACATACCAGTTTAAAATATGAGACTTAGGATTTTGTAATCTGAAATGAGATGTAATGAACAATTATTATACATAGAGTGAACAGGAATTGAGCAACGTGGATGACTCTGATGGGCCCTATCAGAGACATACCATTTGCACAAAACACATGTAGCAGAGTTAACAGGAGAATTTTAGTGAAGACCTGGTGAAGAGGCAGGGTGAAATTGGGAGAGCTTGGTCACCTGACCTGGCTCTCAGCCAAGATGGCGACGAGTCACCAGATCCACCTGGCCCTCAGCCAAGATGGCGGCAGCCACGTGTTGTGGGAAAAAAGTTACAATTTTTGAGCTGTAAGGACTTTAAGTTTACTGCTTGGCTCCCATAGCTAGACCGTGAACACGCCCGCAAAAAAAAAAACCGTAGCACTTCAAACCTGAAGGACCGTTCCTGGCAGGTGAAATGCATGCAGATGGAACGAACATTCAGGCGCGTGACCCAGCGTCCCGGTGACACGCGCGGAATGTTATGCTTGGCTGGCTGAACCCCAAGTGTACGAGGACCGTTCCTCCGACAGGAGAGGTGCAGCAAGACCAAGCCTCCGTCCTGGACGGGAGATCACACCGTAGTGATCACGTGGAGAGTCAGAAGCAGGGAAGGAAGAAAAGAAAAGAAAAGAGAGCCGGAGCCCCGGGCCCCGGGTGCGAGCGGAGTGAGAGGCTTTCTTGCCGTCTCAATCACGGTCAGAGCTGGGAACGCAAGCCGGATTGAAGGCCGGAAAAGGGGTTCAGAGAAGTCCCCCCCGACCCTAGGAATAGCCCACGGGCCGCCGAGCGCTCAATGGAGACCGGTGGGTAGACCAGGGTCGTTTGACCAGCTAGAAGGGAACTCACATCTCTCTTGCTCCCTCTCTCTCTCTCTCTCTCTCTCTCTCTCTCTCTCTCTCTCTCTCTCTCTTAATAAAGCTTTATGTCTATTTTCTGTGTCTGTGCCATTAACCCGCCGCTGCACCGTCTGTTCACCCACCGCCCTGGTCACACGTGTTCCTCAGGACTCCGCGCAGCTACGCGCAGCTATCCAGCTACTAAGTCTTTAAGAAAAAGAAGAACAACAGGGGTAATCGTTAGGCGGACTTTCTGGGGTGGGGGTAACGTCTGGATTGAGGCAACTCCCAGAGGAGGGGACTTGGGGTGGAACTTGCATCAGAATTTTTCAGACTCTTTGGATACATGGATGTTAGGGATGTGGCTTCCATCCAAATAGGAAAATTACTAAGGTGGTTTTGGAAAAGGTGACCGTGACCGTGGACTAACTATGTCTCAGGGTTTTCCCCTTCACTTCACTTTTCTGGGGGAGAATCGCATGGCTAGGACAAATAAAATCCGCCTGTGGGCTCAATGCTGGGGCCTCCAGGCTCTGGAGTGGCAGGTGCTGGGGCTTAGTAGGGTTGGGGGACTCTTAACCCAACAACCCTTCTAAGAACCCCTACAAAGGCCTTAGAGAGTGTGTGACAGCAGGTTCCTCCTCTAGGTACACATCCCAGAGCCAATCCCCTGACTTAGAGACCCACGGTCTCACCACGCACCTGTCTTTAAGCACCCGTTGTCCTTCAGCTCCTGGTGGGTGTTTTCTTCACGGTAGTGTCCCTACGGGTTTTCAGATATTGTGTCCCTACCAGTTTCTCTCCGAGTCACTCAGAAACAGGGAGAGCCTTTAAAAAAAATTAGCCTATTTTATTAAATGATAGTAAGATTTTTAAAACAAGCATGCACGGTTAAAACACTCACCCTAAGAGTGGTATCAATTCTTTCAGCTACCTTTTCCTTAAGATTTTCTTTCCTGAAATGAGGCTTTTTAACGATTTTAGGTAATTTTCTTATATCTTTTCTCTTTATTCTATGTAACACATTTTCTGTTTGTTATTATTTCTTTTCTTTTCTTTCTTTTTTTTTTTTTTTGAGTCAGGATCTTACTACATCACCTAGGCTGGTCTCAAACTCATGGCAACCCTTTTGCTTCAACCTCTGTGTGCCGATATGAGAAGGTGTAATCCAGCATGCTTGGCCCTTCGCCGTTTCGTGGTACTTCAATTTCAGGTGTGTGCCTATTGATTCTGCTAGAGCAGTAATTATTAGCTATTAGATCCCCATTGGCTTGCTCTCCCCATCTGCAATGACTGTTTCATAATTTTAATGTTACTTTCAGCACATTAAATATAGATCACTGCCGAGCCAACTACTGTGATTCATTTTTGTATTAACTCATCTATCGCTGCAAACTAAATTTTACCTAAAGTTAACAGCTTCAAATGATAATTGCCTTTTCTATCTCATGATCTGTGTGTCTTAATATGTGAATGACTTTAGCTGGGTGGTTCTGGCTTATGGCTTCTCGTGAGGCTTCAGTCAGAATGTCAACCTGTAGAAGTTAATTGTACTTTTATTTTACCATAGTGAAATACCAAGAGGCCAGATAATTTACAAGAATATAAGAGATTCATTTATGGAGGCCCAAGAGCATGACGCTGATATCAATCCACACACCTATGAACACCTGATTTTTGACAAAGAAGGTATATCCATCTCTTAATACCACTGACTGGAGATAAGGCTTCAACACCTTGCGGGAAAAGCCACACTGGATGATTGGTGTCTCTTTCACACACACATTCCCTTACTTTTTTTTTTTTATGAAGGTTCATAAAAGGCTCCTGCCAAGGTAGTATCAGTTCAAAGTTTACAATTTAGTTTGCAATTTCACTGTCTAAATCAGGTCCGAGCTCGGCAGCCAACATTCTTGAGGATTCTTTCTCACTGTAGAGACCTGAAAAAGAGACAGCTTGTCTGTGGTCCACATACCAGCATGCATTGGTGGAGCAGGCCTATGACAAATGCTAGAAACCCTCCTATCAAAAAGGAGAGGGGGAAGATACACAGGAACCAATGGCTCATTGCAAGTATTAAATTTAGTGGGACATGGGGACATGGACTAGTGAAATGGCTCTATAATGAAAAGAGCTTGCTGTCAATCTTGATGACCTAAGTTCAGTCCTTGCAACCCATATGGTGGAAAGAGAGAAATGACTCCCCTAGTTTGTTCTCCATTGTGCATGAGTACACACACACACACACACACACACACACACACACACACACACAGAGTTGTTATGGAATAATCTTTTGTACAGTGTGAAGATGTGCCTTTGCCAAAGTACCTTCTGATTGGTTTACTAAAACGCTGACTAGCCAATAGCTAAGCAGGAAGAGGTTAGGCAGGAAAACCAAACTGAGAGGATGCTGGGAAGAAGGGTGGGTAGAGTCACAAGGAGTCACAAGGAGTCACCAGCAAGAAGCAGAAGAAGCAGGAGATGAACATGCCATGCTGAAAAAAGATACTGCCTTGTGGCAGAGTGTAGATAAGAAATATGTGATAATTTAAAATGTAACAGCTAATTATTAACAAGCCAAAGTTATCAGCTGAACACTTATAATTAATAATAAGTCTGTGGTTTATTTGGGAGCAGGCTGGCAGGATATAGCTATCTGGCAGGACACAGAACAGTCCGCCTACAGACAGTAAGTATATGTATTGTATTTTGTTTTAATTTAGTAAGACGCACTTGATATTTCTTGATTAGGACTCAAGATCTAGGAAGACTTCTCCTTGGTCCTGGCTATGCCCTCTGAGTGTTTTTATCTTCTGAGCTATTCTTCCATTTCGTGAGAGGTAACCCATGTTTGCAGCTTAGGCAATTTCCCAGTCTGTTTTCTGCAGATAGAAGTTTGAAAACCCGCTCCAAACCCACTTTCTAACTGATTCTGTGTCTATTGCTTTCAATACAATATGGAGGTCATTTTGCCAATATAATTTTAGAACCTGGGGTTCATGCCGTCGGAGCAAAATCATACCCAGAAATCTTTGAGATGACCCCTTCTTTACCTGGGTCTCTGCTGAAAAGGCGGTAAGACAGTGTTCTTTAGTTTCTTAGAAGTGTTTGCTTTCTTTTTCAGTTTTTAACACAGAGTCTTACTTTGTGGCCTAGAGCTCATTGCAATCCAGTCCTCCTGAAGCTCTGGGATTAGAGGCTTGAGCCACTGTGCCCAATATAGCCTTGATTGTTTCTGATGTTTTGAAGTCGGTTTTTTTTTCTTTTTTTTTTTTTTCTTTTTTTTTGGTTTTTCGAGACAGGGTTTCTCTGCAGCTTTTTTAGAGCCTGTCCTGGAACTAGCTCTTGTAGACCAGGCTGGCCTCGAACTCACAGAGATCCGCCTGCCTCTGCCTCCCGAGTGCTGGGATTAAAGGCGTGCGCCACCACCGCCCGGCTCGTTTTTTTTTTTTTTTTTTTTTTTAAATTGCTTCTTTGGCTTCACCTTTGCATTATTGTGTTGCTTACACAGCATGGCTCTGTTCTTTGCCCAGGAGCCACTTTGTGGTTTTAAAAAGCATTTTTCATATAAAGATGACAGAAAAGTTCCACTTGCTATGTCTTACCTACTTTTTATTTAATAAGTCTTTCCTGCAGTGATTACCTACTCCTAAGTTAGATTACCACATGACTCTCGAGTTAGATTCCCTAAGAAATAGATAGATTTTCTATTTTCCATTTAAAATAGATAATAGTATTTCTAAACTTTCTACTATTATGTAATAAGAGGCCCCTGTGCCCTACTTTCTGATAGGATTTCCTCCATGTGTTGATTCGGGCCTCCCTCAAATGCCATCAGTCTTTACTAGCATTTTCTAGTTTTTGTTTATTTCATACATGGTCTTGCTATGTAGTCTAGGCTGGCCTTGAAATTGTTACCCTCTGTCTCCTGAGTGCTGGGGCTATAAGCACGTGAAACCACTGTTTATAATATACAACTAACACTCTGCCCAAAGTCCCCTGTTCGGTCCAGATCCGCACCTACCCCTTAAGGTTTCTGTTGTAGCTACATCCGACTTCCAGGCACACTTTTGCACTCCGAGTTGACTCAGTGGCGTAGAATAGAAATAAACATTGTTCTATGCTATGGGGGGGGGTCTAGATTTCAGGCCATATGGTCTGACTTGTCAGAGTGTTGACTAGGGACCCACGGTATCTGCAGTCTTGGGTCGAGTTCCACGATCTCCTTCTTGGATAGCTCATTTGTGTGACAGGCAAGGTATGCTGTCTGTTGGCTAGCTCTAGGTCCTAAGGCTACTGAGTGTTGTTGTATAGTGGAGGCTGGCTTCCTCCAGAGCAAACTGGTCCGAGGGATCAAGCTAAAAGTCTCGGTGCCTTTCATAACCTAATGCTGAATCTCACAATCATTTCTACAAAACACACTTGTTGCATGGTCAGCCCTACTGAAATATGGGCAGGAATAATACAGGGCGTGAAAACCAGGAAATGGGTAGCGTCGGGACTATTTTAGAAGCGGGTTATCAGCACGGTTTTCTTGTTAGGTTTTTTCCTGTGACTGATAATTGCCATGGAGGAAGCTGGATCTCCTCCAACACTTTAGTATCTTTAAAAAATACATAGGAATTATTCTTCCAAACACTGAAAAACACCAGATTATGTGCACTTGTGTTATTTTTATCCTGTGGTTGCTATTCTTCCATAGCCAAACATCTTCCTGTTCCTTCCAGACTGACTCCTTTCTAAGCTTTTAACCTGGTTTTCACTGTAGGACTTCCTTTTGCTGTTCTTCTGTATTCTAACTCTTGTTTCTTTTATCCCCCGATGGAGTTTGATTGTGAAATGTCTGCCATAGGCTCATATATTGGAACCCTTGGTGCCCAGCTACTGGATCTGATTTTGGAAGGTTGTGGAACCTTTAGGGGTAACGTCTTGATGGAGGAGGTGGATCACTGGGGTGTGTGTTGAGGTTTTATAACACAGCCCCCCTTCCTGCTTCCTGTCTATTTCCCCAGTCCCCATGCAGTGTGACCATCTGCCTCCCTGTTCCTGAGGCTGTGCCCTCTCTGCCATAATGAGTGGTATTCCCCTGGAACCATAAACTAAAGTAAACACTTTCTCCCTCAGCTGTGTCTGTCAGGGTGTTTTCTCACAACCACAGGAGCGGAACTAGTACAGCGCCTCTTTGTCTTTGCTGGTTTTCTTCTCCTGAATCTTTATTCCAAGCTCTAGGAACCTGAGAACTCGGGAGATGAGAATGTTGAGTTCCATGTGTCCGGAGATGTCTTCCATTCCTTCTTCCTTGGATCCTTGACTGCATACTCGCAGTACAGAAATAACTAAGATGGGACTAGGAGCTTGGTGAATGTGGGTGGAGTTTGCCAAGTTGTAGGCTCACTTGTAGAAGATTAAGGGATGAACAAGTTTAATCTGGTAGATTCTCTCAGAAGATGAACCTTCCACTCTCTCTGATCCCTAGAGCAGGAGGGAATGATAGGCCTGAGGGCCTCATAGTTCACAGCACTGCAGGACTCGAATTACTCCACACACAGCACCAAGCCTGCCTCTGGTGCTCTTTGACAGGGTTTCTCACTGCAGCCCAGGTTTGCCTGAAGCCCACTACGTAACCCAAGATGTCCTTGAACTCACGGAAAGCCTCCTCCCTGCCTCTTGAGTTCTGGGATAATAGGCATGAGTCTCCACACCTGGGATACCAAGTCTCCTTAGTCCCTAGCTGAGCCTTCTGGCTCCAAGTTTGCAATCCGTTTTCTCCAGAAAACAAGAAACCACTCCTGCTTCTCAGGCAGAAGTGGGCAGGGACTAGTCACCTGACTCCTTGGGGGTTCAAGAGCTCAATATGGGGCCTTTCAAACAGACATCCCAGTTTGTCGTCACGTGACCACCCTGAACTGCTTTACAATCTACCCTTCTCTTCTGGCCTAAACCAGTCCCTTTATTTGTCATCCCTTCTTCTCCCACCTACAGACATTAGCTTCTGATGTCTCCCTTCTCCGTGGCCGTTTGCTTTGCTTATGGGCCGGCACCCTCCTTAACATTTGCATTTTCACAACAAGGGCTTTGGAAGGGAAAAGGAAGAGAAATATTTTTGTTGGTTTCCCTGTGCATAGTGGGTAGAGTCTAGGTGAAGGATTTTGACTTGCAAAAATAAAGAAATAACATAAAGACTCAAAACTCACCCTATAGCTGCTGCAGACAAAATGGCCCAGAGTGAGCATGCTCTTTTACACCCAGTCTTCTGGAAGATGACTCTTCGCACCTCCACTGAGCAGAAAAAGTGTATCCCTTCTCCGGCACCAGCCCACGTCCAGGCATCTGAGCAGTATTGCCAGCTCGGCTTCTGTGGCCAAGGGAAGCAGATGGCTTTCAAAAACTGATTAATCTCTCTTCCCTTGCTTAGGTTTCCAGCTGTGGTTCATGCTCCCCTTCCTGGCATGGAGCCATTGCTTCTGAGTTCTTTTGTCCCTGGCAAAATGTCAGGAACATGGCTCTCTTTTACTAAACCTCTCTGGTCACCAGCTTCATATTGCCGGCCAACATTGCTTTATTTATAGTAAAACCACTCTTAGGTGGGGACCTTCGCCCTCCTGTAAAATGAAGCCAACTTCTTCATCTAGTGTCTGACCCGGTTGTATGCCCCAAATCAGTTGGAATTTCTCAAAATCCCAGAGGTCTCTTAAAGTAACTGCTAGAGGTGGACCTGCCAGAGAGGTCGCTTCCGGGGCATTGAGTGCTCTGTTTCAAAGTCACAAGGCATAGCATGAAACATGTCAGAATTGTTGACTGTTAGGTACAGGAATCTTGCAAAGGGTTGGCCAAATTTGGTAGCCTTGAAGTAGTCTATCTTGACATTTGTTTGGGGATTATTATTAACTTCTTCTAAGAACCTGTTAATCCTCTAAGCAGGGTATTCTGAATCTGTGCTATGCATTTGGAGTGTCCAGGGAGCATGATCACATGACACATGCCCGGACTCTACTCTGAGAGGTGCTTATAGTCAAGGTGCTTGCATTTTGAAAGTTCTCCAGGAGGCTTTGGTTAAGAATTGTTCTAAAGAAAGTCTCTGAAGTAGTAGAAAAGGCAGCACAGTACCATAATTATAATATATACATACCCTCTGGATACCCAGGTGCAAGTCCTGGTCTTCCCTGAGCCACCGCTCTCATTTGTAGGGAGACACATTTGATAGCAAGGCAGAGCGTATTAATAATTACATCAGGACAAGAGGCATAAACTGAGACTGTCTGGACAACTCGGTCACCTAACTCATTAGTCAAATGAGAGACCGGAGCAGATAACTCTGAGGTCACTCCCAGATTTATGATCCCACAATTCATAATAACTGGTACAAGTGCAAAGCATGCTTTCCTTCCAAGTGCAGCAGGGTAGAGTCAGCAAGGCAGAGTCTCCAGGCAAAGAAGCTGAACCAAGACCCATACCCAGTTCAGCAGGGTAGAGTCAGGGAGGCAGAGTCTCCAGGCAGGGAAGCCGAACCAAGACCTGTACCCAGTTCAGCAGGGTAGAGTCAGGGAGGCAGAGTCTCCAGGCAGGGAAGCTGAACCAAGACCCGTACCCAGTTCAGAGGCAGAATGATGACACACAGGGAAAGAGAGGCCAGGGGATAAAGCCGACAGGATCATGTGACCCAAGTTCTAAGGCATGAGCCAACAGGGGCAAAACCACAGCAAACTTTTGTCAGGGACAGCTGTTCTTGCTGCCAGAGCCCTGAGGGTAGACATGAAAGCTGTGTGAGGTCTGTTGACATTTACATATTTCTGGGTCATATTCCAATATGGCAGCCAGAGACATTTACAACACACTTCTGTAATCTTTCCAGTCTGCTATCCAAACAATCTGGGTTGCCATTTCCTTGGTGACATTTTGCTATATGGCATGAATTTGGAAAAAAAAAAGTGTGTGTGTGTGGGGGGAGTGTTAGGTTAATTCAATATTCCGGTTAATGATAAATTAGGATATCCATCAAATCATTTACAAATTATTGAATTTCTAAAAATCAAAGTGAATAAACTACCAATAATAAAATACTTTTAATTTAATATTTTATGTTTTAGAAAGTATTTAGGTGTTCTGCACTAATTTGTTGGACTATAAAAAGTCAGCCCTGTAAATCTATGGTATCAGGAAATTTTGATGAACACAGAAGGAATAAGTTCATGGCAGTAAGTCTTTGATGGCTCGTTTCTACTATATTATGTGTTGGTGAGATTTAGACCATATTAAGAATGAGATATCATGAAGAAACTTTATAAACTAGGAACAGAGACCAAAATCACTTGTTTATGATGGTTTAGACATGAGAGGAGTTAGCAAAAAGAGTGAGGGAAAGAGACTCAGAGAAGCTGGAGAGATGGCTCAGTGGTTAAGAGCACAAAATGCTCTTCCTGAGGACCTGGGTTCGATTCCCAGCACCATCAGGTGGCTTAAACCACCTGTAACCCCAGCAGAGGGATCTGTTACCTCTGACCTCTGCAGCACTTGAACTCAAGTGCACATATTTAAAATAATAAAAATAGATACTTTTTAAAAAGAGAGAGATTTGGAGAAGAGAGAGCAAAAGGGGGAGATGGAATGAGGGGAGCAAACCTACTGAGAGACACCAGAAAGAGAGAGGAGGGGAGATGACGGGTGTGGGTGAAACAAAATGTATGTTTGTTCAGGTGCATATGCGGCTATGCATCCAGGGGAAAAAGAAAAATTCTAGGACAGGAATTTTAGTGAGAATCTCAAAAAGTATTTGCACCAGAACACAGGATATAAAATGGCTCACACCAGGGCTGAAGCTATCTAGACGGACACCGTCCAGTTTGTATCACATAGGTTTAAGTTCTTGCTGTTTGGTAGGAAATGACTCACTGTGGCTGTACCTCAGGAGTGTCATTAGGAGGACTGACATTGATGGAAAGCTTCCCACTACCGCCCTGGGATGAAGCCAGCAGACTGTGAGCAGCTCAGCTCTCACAGCTGTGACAACATCATCGATCGTCGGGACCTGTGTCCTGTGTGCAGTGGAGTGTGCACATGCTTAGCTCTGTGTCCTGTGTGCAGTGGAGCGTGCACATGCTTAGCTCTGTGTCCTGTGTGCAGTGGAGCGTGCACATGCTTAGCTCTGTGTCCTGTGTGCAGTGGAGTGTACACATGCTTAGCTCTGTGTCCTGTGTGCAGAGGAGTGTGCACATGCTTAGCTCTGTGTCCTGTGTGCAGTGGAGCGTGCACATGCTTAGCTCCGTGTCCTGTGTGCAGTGGAGTGTGCACATGCTTAGCTCCGTGTCCTGTGTGCAGTGGAGTGTGCACATGCTTAGCTCCGTGTCCTGTGTGCAGTGGAGTGTGCACATGCTTAGCTCTGTGCCATGTGTGCAGTGGAATGCGCACATGCTTAGCTCTGTTTCCTGTGTGCAGTGGAGTGTGCACATGCTTAGCTCTGTGTCCTGTGTGCAGTGGAGTGTGCACATGCTTAGCTCTGTGTCCTGTGTGCAGTGGAGTGTGCACATGCTTAGCTCTGTGTCCTGTGTGCAGTGGAGTGTGCACATGCTTAGCTGTGTCCTGTGTGCAGAGAAGTGCACATGCTTAGCTCTGTGTCTTATGTGCAGTGGAGTGCACATGCTTAGCTCTGTGCCATGTGTGCAGTGGAATGTGCACATGCTTAGCTCTATGTCCTGTGTGCAGTGGAATGTGCATATGCTTAGCTCTGTGCCATGTGTGCAGTGGAGTGTGCACACACTTAGCTCTGCATCTTGTGTGCAGTGCAATGTGCACATACTTAGCCCAGGTTTAGAAATCTGGCTGCAAAATGGTTTCCCTGCTAACAGATTTTTATATTGACTGAGACTGATGGCAGGACTAAGAAATGACTGTTGTCATTTTCAGAGAGCCTTGGAGAGGGGTGCGTGTCTTGAGGGAATGCAATGGAGAAGGAGCTAAGGGGTTATCATCTGGCTCGCTGGGGAACATCTCAGAGTGACATCACCAGAATGGCATGTAAGAGGCTGCAGTCTCCAGGGACGCTTTGGAAGCCAACGGCAGTCACTTGCTTCTACCTGAGGAATGCTGCACGTGTGGACCTTTCTACCCTCTATTCTTCTCTTCTGCATGGTGGACTGGTGAAGGCCAAGGAAGCACTTGACATGCAAGTGTTATGTGGGGCCCTTCAGTCCAGAGCATTGAGACTGACAAAATGTAATGGACCTCAGAAACAAAAGACAAGGGTGACACACCTAAGGCTTAAGGGTCCTGAATGTCACTCTGTTAGAAAGATGGCATAAAGTGTATGACTTTTTAAATAGTGAATAGTAAAGCTAAGAAACTTCTAGATGACCAGATTAATGCATTTAGAGATGACAGATCCTAAAAAAATATAAGTAGTCAGGAAAGGGGTGGGCAGATCAGTCCCCAGTGGCCAGACGACATTTTTCTACTCACTTCTTTTCTGAGGAGACAGGTAAATCCTGACTGCTGACATTTAACTAGTCTGGCCTCATTGCGCACCTCCCAGGCCCATGGCCAAGTGGACTAGGCCTGGGTGAATGATACCTAACCCAAGACCAGCCAACCATAACCTCAATTGTTATTTCTTGGTTTGTTGTTCTTGCTTTTGTGTTTGTTTTAGACAAGGTTTCTCTTGGAGTCACTGTAGCCCAGGCTTCCCATGATTCACTATGTCACCTTCCATGACCTCAAGCATGCTGAGACCCTCCTACACTGGCCTCTTGAAAGCTGAGATTACAGTCTAGGGCCTCCATGCCTGACTATTTTGATTTCATTTAATCTGGATGGTGCCTGCAGACCATTCTCCCAAAGAGTCCAGTCTTATAGAACTTTGTCTCACTTGAAATCCAGAAAGTGCTGTTCTAGACATAATCTAAGACACAAAAAAGAAGGGAGGAAGAAAGGAAGGAAGGAAGGAAGGAAGGAAGGAAGGAAGAAAGAGAATGAAAGAAAGAAACAAAGAAGGAAGGAAGGAAGGAAGGAAGGAAGGAAGGAAGGAAGGAAGGAAGGAAGGAAGGAAGGAAGAGATGTTTAGTTCCCAGGATCAGAAGATTTAGTCCTTAAGAGTCCATGCTCTGCCTCTGTGCCAGGGAAACTGCTGTGACCTCTCCATACCACGTGACATTTAGCCTTTAAACTCACTGGGCAAGGCAGCAGTGGTTCTTAGTTTCATCCTATAGAGGAGGATATGGAGTCAAGAGAGAGTATAATGAACAGATATTTAGATGACCCTCTGCCACTCCCACAGCTTCCGTAAAGCTGATCTCTTTCCTTTCATGGTTTCTTGTCTAGACAGTGAGCTCTGGGTCCTTCATTCTTCAGTCTTCTGTCCGTTGGATGAATAGATCAGTTGCCGCCCTGGTCCTTGGTTGTTAGTGTGTCCTCCACAGGTTTCACCTGCCTTTCCCAGGTTACTTTGCTTCCCCTTAGACACTCCTTCACATCTCTGTCCTCAGGTAAATAAATTGTTTTGAGAGTCTGCTTTCTCCAAAACAAAATCTAGAATTTGTTATGTAAATGGATAGTTCTGTACCCAGTGTCTCATTGTCTTTCCCTTAGCACAGTGCATCATGAAGACAAGGAAAAAAATGAAGAGCTTGGATCGGGGTCTGCAGGCCTGCAGAGTCCAGGACAATATGACCTAAGTGTTGATTCTGACAGTGATATTAGGGACAGGGTTTTAGATGTAGAACCAGCACATCGCAGACATATGCCAACTAGTCGTTTTCTACAAGCAAGGCAAATACTTTCCTGGAACCAGCCAAGCTAACTGGAGGGTCAGAAATACATCTAAATAATTGGTTGACAAGGCCAGCATGCTGAGCAACCTGTTTAAAGCTGCATGAAATGAAACCTTTTTCTCCCTTATGATGATTTGTGCATTCACGTCTGCCTAATTCGTGAAAGAATCATCTCTTCCTGAGGCAGAGGGACTAAGCAATGTTTTCTGCACTTTGATAGTTGTGTTCCATGAATGACAACTGGGGAGTTAACCTCTGACAGGAAGTACCAGCATCAGCTGCCTTCCCCTCAGCCAATAAACAATGAAAAACACCCAGGACTCACAGCCTTTGAGCGTGGACAGAGACGGTGCTGTCTTCTTAGAGACTGAATGTTGACTGCTAAGTGGGTTTTGTCCATTCCATTTCCTACATGTTGGCTCTTGGGAGCCATGTGTGGTTACTGATTCCACACCATACTCTGAATCCCAAAAGTAGAACACAGAGAGCCAAGCTGAGAGGGAGCGAGCGATTCTGCATTCAGACAGTGACCTATCTCAGATTTGCAGAACGTGACAGTTTCGCACGCCATGTGCCTGATTGATTTGTCCTTTTCCTGTCTGCAAGATTTCATGCGCAAATGTTTTAGAAGATTGCTAATGCCACGCTGATGACTCTCCTCAAGCCTTCCTCCTTTTGAGAATAAAATATCTGTTGACTCCTCTTGCCTGGCTGTTGCTCATCTTTTCTGTAGGCATTGCAGGGATAAAGAGGCAACATTCCTCCCTGGATTCCTTCACACAGACACAACCTCCCCTCTCCCCTGCAGCTTAGGATCTTTGGGGGTTTTTTGTTGTTGTTTCTTGTCTTGCTTTTAAGAAGCCTCTCAAATATGAACAGACTTTATTTCTTAAAACTTGCCCTGTCTGTTAATTCTCCTCAAGGCCATTCTTTAAAAACAAAACAAAACAAAAACCCACAAGACTAGAAGCAAGGCTTTTGTCTTAGCTTGGTATTATGATGTATTGCCAGTCTTTCACTGTCTCCCCATCTGATCTGGTCCTGTCCAGTGATCCCTCACGCCGCCTCATCCCCCAGCCTGCTGTATCCTCTGCGGCAGGACTCTCCCTCAGTCAAGTGCAGTCAGGTGTCTTTTTCCTACAGGAAAGGAGATGTCCCGGTGACGGAAGAAGACTGTTAAGGTCAAGAAGTCAATTAGCAGACAGAAGCCAAATGGTTCTTAAGCAAAAAATGACTCATGTCTACCTCTAATGTCACCTTGCACAAGATGCCTAAACCTTCTAAGACTCGTCTGTGCATCTGCAAGATAGGGACGAGATTACAACTTAGCTCACAAAGTGGGAATCCCTTGACACTGGTGTGTCACAGTGCTTGACACGCAGATCCCGCCCCAAACCGAGCCCTTGCGTTTGGTCACTCTCATCATTGTGAGACCAGCTAAGAGGACTTCTGATAGCCTCAAATTAGGAGCTGGGAACCCAGGAAGCCATTGTTTAGACGGTAGCTTCCATCCCTGGCTTCCCATTCCATTTCCGGTTCTCCATTGCTACTTAAAAGGCAGGAGAGTCACAGTCTTCTCTCCCCACTTAGATTTAAGAAGTGAAAAGTAGAAGTAAAAGTTTGATCAAGCTTCTCTCTGGGTAATTTATGGAATAGGCTGACTTTACGAGTTTTTCTGAAAATGCTCTCGGCTGCGTTGGAGAAAAGATAATAGGGACATTTTTTTTTTGAGGAAAAATGTTCAGCTAGCTGCACTCCAAGAGATTGGACCATCTTTCTCCTTTGAAAAGCCTTTGGTGAGGAGCTGACAATGAGCCACAAAACAAGTAGATCCATCACTTTGGCAGGATGTTTTCCAAGAGCCCCTGAGCACTAGCTGTGACCCTAACTGGCAATCTCTCCTTATCGGGGACAGTTTCACTGAAGGAGGAAAGCAAGAGCCACTTTTCATAGTTTCGGTTTCTTATTAGGTCTAGGCTGAAATCTCAAGCAACTTTTGAGAGAACACGGTAACGTTTCAATTGCTTCCTGGATGGTTTGCTTCCGTGGCTTATCACGATGCCGCTCACTTTTACCCGGCATGCAAGTGACAGGGTGACTTCCAACTCTATCCTCCCACTTAACATTGTCTGATATGGTTTTCCTCACTTGACACAGCCTACATGACCATCCGCTGTAATATTCAGCAGCTGCGAGCTTTTCCCTTAACAATGGAAATGCGAGCTGATGTGGGTGGAGAGATGCTAGGTGGTATGTCTAAGTAAAACCAACCTTTATCAAGTTCTTACTACGTGTCCCTCAAGCTGTCTGGGGCTTTTTACGGAAGATGCTTTTTTTTTTTATCACCCCAATGACCCTGTGAGGTCGGTCTCACTAATCTTTCCATTTTGCCGCTGAGAAGAAACTGAGGCAAGAGAAGCTTAAGTGACTTGCTTGGAGACATGTGCCACCAGAGCTGACAATGGAACACAGGTCCGGCGAGGCCTAAACCCATGCTTAGCTACGCTGTGCTTTGAGGAAGATGCTACAATGTCCTTGTTTTCAGAGGAGGGAGGCACGTGCTTCCAGGGGCCAACAGTTAGTTCCTGTCCCCAGCTTTTCCTCCTGGGTACCTCAGTTGGGCCTTCTGGATTCCCGGCTCCCTCTTCTCTTTCTCCGCATTTTAAACTGAAAATTAAACTGCTATGCAAATTGCTTTTACAAATGTCAAGTTGCCGATCCGCTGCCCTTGCTCTCTCGGTTTTATTCTCTTAAGTTTTCCAGGTATTTCTGGTTCAGAAAGGTCCATGTGAATCCATGAGAGTGTTTCTAGGTTCCTCGAAGCATGACTCTGAGGCACCAGCTTTCCCCCGGGACTAGAGACTCCTCGGCTGTAGTCGCCAGTAGAGACAGAAGAAATCCAGGGCCCCTGCCTGTAATGACCCCTGAGTGGAGAAAATGATCAGACTCGCACCCAGATTAAAATTAAATTTTAGGCAGCTAATTTCCAGCCTGCTCCCTCTGGTTACAATCCAGACAGAGACTTAAACAAACAGTCCCAATGTATATGGGACATGCCTGTCAAATGTCTCATCTCCTCTGTCAGATCCAGGAGTTGTTTGTTTGTATCCCAAGGGGAGTGATGGATTAAACCTCCTCTTAGCTCGTGCCACTGTTTGCTTATTCTCTGGATGAATTCATACTGAACAAAGATTCTGGAAGGGTTGTTAATTAGCCCTGTAATCTAATTTATTGCTCCAGGCACCGGATACATACTATACCTTCAATAATGTTAATTTTATCCTTTTGTGAGCCGAGTCTGGTATTCACAGAAAGCTGTACGTTGTAATTTATTTCTCTCCACTTGCCTGCTAAATATTAATTCTATTGAAAACTGATTGAATAGATTATGTAAAGCATGGTCACCGCATCCACTCTAAAGGTTAATCCTGCCATCATGCAGCCAGATAATTAATTTGCATTTGTTCCCAGGCGTCAATTCTCAGGGACAGTTAAGTGTAATGGGTCACAGTCCTCTATTAAGGAGGTCACTGTGTGCCCGTCCATGATAAAACTCCCAAGCAACAAACCTCAAAGCTTCGGGAAATTAAGGACCTTTAGGACACTGATGGGCTAAATGTATCACGGGAACAGTGCTATCCCTGATCCAGAGTTTTAGAAAGTAAGTTTTACTAATTGCTATAGTTTGGGTTAGGACTTCAGGGACAAGGGTCTGTATGTAAAGGTTTGCTCCCCAGGGTAGAACTTTGGGAGATGCTATGGACCTTGGATAGAGATGACAAGCCTTAGGTCATGGCCTGGCAGGGACTACAGACTCCCTCCTTTGGCCCCTCTATCTGCTTCCCACCTCAACATGTCTCCCACATGGTCCCACCACGATAAGCTGCCTTGGATAGAGGTCCAAACCAATGGGGCAGTGGCTGCTGCCTCGTCTTGAACTTGAACTTCCAAATTCTGAGAGAAACAGACCCTGTCACGTGACAAAGGTACCTCTGCTATTTCACTGCAGTGGCAGAAGTGACGTCAGGAGCCTTCTCTTTCTTCAGTTTTCTTAAGTGTCACTTCACCTGTTGGGAAGCCAGGCATGGTTTGGTTTCAGGAACTCTGGGACACTCTACTGCTTCAAACAGGAATGTGGCTCACCATTCAAAATTTCCTGGCCAGGAGAAACCATAACAGATATCTTCATGGCTTCCTCTGCCCATCATCACACTCTGACCTTAAGTACACACATGGTTGGTTACCTCTACACTTCTCTGATAAGAATGAACCACCCAACAGTGTAACATGAGAGCCTGCTTGTTGAGGTTTCTGTCCTGCCCGGTTCCCGCAGCCATTTAGGTCTCAAAGAAAATCACACAGAGGTCTATATAAGTTAAAACTAATTGACCCATTATCTCAGGCTTCTTATTAACTCTTATAACTTATATTAACCCATTATTCTTATCTATGTTAGCCACATGGCTCAGTACCTTTTTCAGCAGGGTAGGTCACATCCTGCTTCTTCGGTGTCTGGACAGGACTGGGAGGAATAGGCTTCCTCCTTCCCAGAATTCTCCTGTTCTCATTGATCCGCCTCTAATTCCTGTCTGGTTGCCCCGCCTATACTTCATGCCTAGCTACTGACCAATCAGATTTATTTAAAACATAATTGACAGAATACAGAATTGTCCCATAACACAACAGTCTCCCTCTCTTGTGTTGCTAGATTGCTAGAGATCTCTTCCTCCAAGGCAGTCCGTGAACCCTCTTCATGCTTCCCCCTCCTTGGCCAGCGGTAGGGGCATCTCAAGGACAGCTGAGCTTGAGCTAAAGGCTTTGTGAGCCTTCTCTAACAAACGTTACATAAGAAGACAGGGTTGAAGTTTTAAGTAACATGAATATGTATTTGGCATGTAAGAAGAACTCACATCTCTAAATCCTTTAAAGTGGCTAATGCTATAAATATCCCAAAAGCCATAAAATGACAACATTTTTACTTAAAAATATTTTTTCTGCCCTGCTTTTGTATAAAACATTTTCAAAATTTGGTCTGCCTCCTTTGATCGTTTCTTCGTGCAGCAACGGTTTTCTACTATCACTTTCTGGGGGAGAATAAGGAGATAATTCTTCTAGCAGAGTGTCAGGACGTGTTTCCTATCGCGGGTAATTAGGTTGAAGAAAAGATTTTGGCACCACACTCTGACATACTGTTTTCAGTACTGCTTCAGGATGGTGCCTACAACACAGGAACCTGATAAATTCCACTTCTTACAATTGCTATCAAAAAGGGAAAAATAGACACGAGGAGAGTTTAAAGCTGATTATGTTGTTATGCAGTATATTCCCTGACAAGAGAAAACTTTAATTCTGTTTTCAACCACATCCTCGTCTTTATTTTCCTCGTGTGATAGAATGTTCTAGATGAGGTTGGATCCCAGTGTTGAGAAAACTCATTTCTTCTCCACTGTTCAGATAGTGTTTGCTGGTCTCTAGAGAAGTCTAATTTTGTTAGTTTTAATTCTCTGTGTACTTGTGTCAAAGGACAAGCTCAGGTGCTAGCTATCATTTTCCACCTGGTTTCTTGGTGTTTGTTGCTGCCCACTCCAGAGTAGCTGGTACTCATGCTGCTTCCCACATCTTCCCATCCCTCTGCTTCCCACATCTCTGTAGGAGAGCTGACATTACAGACACACGCACCACATCCAACCCTCAGTGGGTTCTGGGGATCCAAACATAGGTCCTTATGCTTGTATGGGAAGCATTTTACCCACTGAGCCATCTCTCTAGTCCCCAAAATTCACTCTTATCTTGATGTGACCCATGTTCTTATTAGAAGACTGGACAAGTCAGCAGTCAGTGTAGGTATCCCCAGAAGGCACTCCTACATGGAGATTGGCTATATATGTACATGATCCAGAATTTTAACAAAATATCCCATTTAGCTAGTCTAAATGTATCCCCAACTCAAAATCCTCTCAGGTAGATACTTTGAAGAAGTGATGGACACTCTGGGCCCTCTTGCACAAGAAGAAAGAAGGAGACGTTAGAAGGAAAAAGTCACCAAAATTAGCTAATTGAGTTAAAACATGCCATGTTGCTTTTCTTTTGCTTCTCTACATGAAATTTAGCATTGTTTGTTCAAGGTCTGTGAAGAATTGTACTGGGATTTTGATGGATATTGCACTGAATTTGTGGATTGCCAAATACAACACCAGTAGCACAGACACTGAGAGAAACAATTAATAAATGGGACATCTTGAAACTGAGAAGCTTCTGTAAAGCAATGGACACAGTCAACAAGACAAAATGGCAGCTGACAGAATGGGAAAAAAAATCTTCACAAACCCCGCATCTGACAGAGGGCCGATCTCCAAAATATACAAAGAACTCAAGAAGACATCAAGCTACCAAATAATCCAATTTAAAAATGGGGTACAGATCTGAACAGAGAATTCTCAACAGAAGAATTTTAAATGGCTAAAAGACACTTAAGGAAATGTTCAACATTCTTAGTCATCAGAGAAGAAGTACATATTAAAAACAACTCTGAGATATCATCTTATACCTGTCAGAATGGCCAAGATCAAAAACACTGATGACAACTTATGCTGGAGAGGATGTGGAGTAAAAGGAACACTTCTGCATTGTGGTGGGAGTGCAAACTGGTACGGCTTCTGTGGAAATCATTATGACGATTTCTCAGAAAATTAGGCATCTGCCTCAAGACCCAGCAATACCACTGTTGGACATATACCCAAAAGAGGCACAATCACACCACAAGAGCATTTGTTCAACTATGTTCATAGCAGCATAATTTGTAACTTGTAAACAACCTAAATGCCCCCCAACCGAAGAATGGATAAAGAAAATGTGGTACGTTTGCATGATGGAGTACTATTTGGCGATTAAAACAATGACATCTTGAAAATGGCAGGCACATGGATGGAACTAGGAAAAAACCATTCTGAGTGATGTAACCCAGACCCAGAAAGACAAATATAGTATGTACTCACTCATAAGTGGATACCAGACATAAAGCAAAGGATAACCAGCCTACAGTTCACAACCCCAGGGACGCTAGAACCCTCATCCAAAAACAGATGGAAGCAGATACAGAGATCCACAACTAACCACTGGGTCAAGCTCCTTGTGAAAAGAGGGATGGACGATAATATGAACAAAAAAGACCCACAGAATCAGCTGACACAGCTAGTGTGAGATCACTGACTCTGGACTGACAACTGGGGAATCTACATAAGCCCGAACTAGGTCCCCTGAATACAGTTGACAATGGTGTGTCTTGGGCAGTGTATGGGGCCACTGACAGTGGGACCAGGATCTAACTCTAATGTATGAACTGACTTTGTGGATCCCATTCTCTATGGAGAGATACCTTGCTTAGCCTAGGCATGGGGTAGGGGAGCTGGAGGAGACTTGTTCCTGCCTCAATGAGGTGATGGGACAGACTTAGTTGACTTCCCAGGGGAGGCCTTAACCTCGCTGAGGAGCAGATGGGGAGTGGGGGGAGGGGGAGGAGTGGGAGGAGAGGACAGAGGGGGAACTGGGATTGGTATATATAAAACAAATAAATAAATAAATTTTTAAAATAATGCTATGTTGTCTATTATTATGGGGCTGTCTGGGTATATCATCAGTGTATGTCATAGGCCTTTGAAAAGGGTCTCTAGAAATGAGGCCCTGCAACTTTACTTCACAGTATTATCTGCCTTTGGCGACTTGGTTCCTGGATTCACTTTTCCCAATGGCAGTCAATCCTACCTACTACAGTTCTGTCTCTATAGGTTTGTGGTAGTTTGAATGTAACTGGTCCTCATAAGTTCACAGGGAGTGGCACTATTGGGAGGTATGGCCTTGCTGAAGTAGGTGTGGCTTTCTTGAAGGAAGTGTGTCACTGTGAGGGCGGGAGTTGTGGTCTCTTTTGCTTAAGTTCCACTTGGTGCTACAGTCAACTTCCTGTTGCCTGCAGGATGTGGGGCTCTCAGCTGCTTCTCCATCGCCATGTCTGCCTGCGTGCCGCCATGCTCCCCACCATGATGATAATGGGCTGAATCTCTGAACTGTAAGCTAACCACCCCAGTGAAATGTTTTCATTTAAAAGAGTTGCCATGGCGTCTCTTCACCACAACAGAAACACAACAACGTGGCACTGTATCTGGCAAGGCCCTTATGGCTTCACATTATGGTAGAAGATACCATGGCCAAAGGACTTGCAAGGGGAAAAGACCACAGGGTGAAAAAGAACTCTTCTTGCAAGAACTCACTCCAGAAGAGTAACATTAATCCCCCAAAGGCCTAATTACCTTGCTCTAGGCTCTGTCTCCTAAAGGTCTGCCTTGCTTATCTCTTAGCATTGCCTCACTAACAACCAAGCTTTCAATGAATAAATTGTCGAGAGAAAAACACCATCAAAATGATAGCAACAGGCAACCAGAGTTTTGAGATCTTTGCATGAACTATTCCAAACCTCCCTCTTGCATCCCGCATCCTTCCTGGAACTGCCACTGCTTTTCACCTTCATTTTCTTGCCTTTGGATTCATTTCCTGTTCTATCAGTTCCCTGCTCAATTTTAATTGCTCTGGAGACAGCTAACCAGAGTACTAAATAAATAAAGTAAAAATAATTAGGAATGAAGGAGACCTGAAACCCCAAGTCTCTCATTTATTGTCTGTGTGTCCTTGGCTAAGTTATTCAGTATCTCTGAGCCTCAACTTTACAATATCCGTAAAATAATTAGAGTTGTCCTACAATACCCAATGCATGTGAGTTCACACAGCAGCGCCTGGTGCTTTGTTGTTGGTCATGGGAAGGGTAATGATAACACAACAATCCCAGCGTTTCTTTTCCTCTCCCACCTTTCCACCCCCTGCACTACCCTTCCTTCACCCTGCTCTCATCTTTTGTGCAGAGCAGGACATAGGCCTCCGGTCCTGTGCGCAGGAAAACAGAATTAGGGCCACAGGTAGGAGCTTAAAAATAAATGGGGTCAGGTGAGCAAGCGGTCCGATCAGTTCAGCCGCAAAGCACTGCAGAAGCTGTCTGTGTGGGATACGCATTCACTTCCCTTAGTTTTCCAAGTCCGTACTACCGTTAACGGGCGACTGGTGACAGCACAAACATCGGCATTGTCTGCTGGGCAAGGTGACAGACTGTTCTGCACGTCTAGTCTCGCAGGAACTGTTCCAGGGATTCAGATGCAAATGAGAACGAAGTCTGCCCGTCCTGATTTGCATTTGCTCTCGGTGAACCCGCTTTCCCTCCCAAGTTCATACTTTGCATTTGCAATGCTGAAATGACTCTGCCAAAGCAATTTCTTTTTTCTACTCTATCCATATTAATCTGTTTTTAGAAAATCCTTCCCCCGGAGCCCAAATTTTACTCTACATTAATTTGGCCCTCCTTGCCCAGACTCTCTTCCATGGTGCTCTTGCCAGCGCATCCACTCTGCACCCAGGTCTCGACTTGCTCCTCCTTCTCCCGTGAGACCTTGGAGCTAGCTGTCCTTTCGTGTTGTTTCCCATCCTGACTTCATGTCCTGGTTCCACAAAAGGCATGCAGGCCCTCCTGAAGGACCAAGAGAGTGGCGTCCAGTGACCTGGATGCAGAGTGGGTGAGCTGGCAGGTCTTCTTCTTATGAATTATGATAATAATTTTTATTTTGAGAATTATAACAATAAAAACAAATAATGAACCCTAGAAGTATGGATATAAGCTAAAAATTTAGTTGTGTCATTAACGCATAAATATTGATGATAATAATTATATTACTGGGCGTTGGTGGCGCACACCTTTAATCCCAGCACTCGGGATGCAGAGGCAGGCGGATCTCTGAGTTCGAGGCGAGCCTGGTCTACAAGAGCTAGTTCCTGGACAGGCTCTAGAAACTACAGGGAAACCCTGTCTCGAAAAACCAAAATAATAATAATAATAATAATAATAATAATAATTATATTACTGAGTATCATAAAAGACATGAGTATACTGTAAAAGGCTAAACTTCATTCAATACTTAAATAGACAAATATAGATTATGCACGGTGCCATTTGTACCTGAGAGAAATGCGAACACTTGTAAATGACACAGGATTAATTATACTGCATAAAACTCTTATTTAGGTGTTTCAGCCAGTGTTCTGTAACTGTGACGAACCACATGAGGTGGTCAACACAAGGAAAGGAAAGGTTACTTAGATGGCTTCGTGTCCCTCCTAAATTTATATGTTGAGACTTGAACCCAACTTGATTAGAGACAGGCCTAATTTTTTTAATTTTGCTTAAGGCTAAATTAAGTCATAGAAGTGTGCTCCAACTCCAGTCGAGAAAGAGATCACCCGCCCCTCTGCACCCAGTGAGCAAAGCCAGGTGAGGACATGGCACACAGTTGGCCTCTGTCATCAGGTGGGGAGCCCTTACCAGATCTGAGGCTCCTTTCTCACTGCCTAAGACGTGATCTAGACTTATCAAGCTCCTTAATGCGCTTACAAAACTCCACTTGTGACTCTTACAGTGACCTCAGCGAGCTTCAAAACACATTTTTTTTTTAATCTGACCATTTTTGGTTGTTTGTTTTGTTGCTGTTGCCAGAGAAGTAACTTTAAAAACCACCTAACTTTTGCTCTTGTGAAACACAAATAAAACTTTTAATGTTAATCATTTTCAAGAATACAGTCAGTGCTATTAACTGCATCCGTGATGTTTTGTATCTACCTCCATAACTCATTTCCTCTGGGAAGAATGAGTCTCTGTACCTATCTACCAATAACTCCTTGTTCCCTTCCCTCTGTGACCTAGAGCCACTGTTTTGCTTTCTTTTTTTTCTCTCTCTCTCTCTCTCTCTCTCTCTCTCTCTCTCTCTCTCTCTCTCCCTCCCTCCCTCCCTCGCTTCAATAGTAACTGTGTTAGTTACTTTTCTGTTCCTATGAAAAAGCACCATGACGGAAAGCGACTTACAACTCACAGTAGGAAGGGTTTGTGGTTCCAGTGGCATGAGTCGGCCATGGAGGACAGGCATGGCAGCAGCAGCAGAAAGCTGAGAGCCCACATCATGAACCACAGGCAGGAAGCAGAGAGAGCAAACTGGAAGCAGGCAAGGCTTTTTGCTCTTATAACTGCCCCCAGTATGGTATTTTTCTGCTCCCCCTCCCCGCTCTCTAGCTGTGTGCTGTTTGTCTCTTTGGAATTCTCTCTTTAACGGATCTGTTTTCCCCTGTTCTTCTACTCTAAAACTGTATAGGTGCTCCGTCCTTATGTTTCTGTTCTCTCTTGTAATGCCTGCTAATCTGGTCCTTAACGAGCTTCCCTGGCTTCTGCTGCCTACACCAGGATTTGTAAGTGGGTCAGCTGACACAGGTTCCTAAAAAAGGTTTCATTTGTCTCTCTGTTAAAACAATGTGGTCACACTATGCTTCTTTTATGTCTATGTGTGTATGTGTGTTTGTTTCCACAGTATGCTTGTCTTATTTCTCTGTGTGTATGTGTGCGTGTTTTAAGATCTGTAAAACTTGTAACTCCAGATTACAGCAGCTCTAAAAAACTACAAACACATGGGTAGCCGCCATTTTGACCTCAGTGCCATCTTTGGTAAGAGTACCCATGTGTGCTGGACCTACCAAGGAGACATTCTACCTACAATATTCTTTGACTTTTTAAAATATTCCTTTTAATCTTCTTACATTTACTAGCACTGGTAAGCTGTAACTGATTAGGTAAAGCACATGTCTAAATTTAACTTTTATGTCTAATTTAAATATACCTAATAGGTAATGGTAACCTAATTCTCAAATGCCTTTACAGATCTGAGGGTATGGCATTTAATAAAAGTGCTTCTAACACAGAGACATTGCCAGCTCCTGCAGCATCCTATACCTCCTCCAAGAAGATACATGGTTACGTAAGACTTTCCATTGGAGGTTTGCCTTTGGGTATGGCAAAACCACCCACACAGCAAAAAGTGGCCTTCTACCTCATCAACTTCCTGGATATTACACCAGGGGATCGATTTTTCTCATTCTACCAGACATGTAGGCTAAATCCTCCCCACCCACAGGAAAGTCTTTGTGTCTCCTGGACTCAGCAGCTAATAGCAAGCACTGCTTCTAAGGCTAGTGTTCACCAAAGACTATGGAGAGACTTGGGATTGGCAATGTAGCTAAAAAAGCTGTCTCATTTGTGCTCATTTATCCCTCCCAGATCTGTCTAATGCCATTTGATGACTTAGGGTACTGGTAACTCGTTACTTCATTTGTTAAATTTTATGTTAAAATGCAGACAGGTTCCTCTTTCACAGGTTTCGGATGTATCTTAAAAATCCAGCATTCCCAACTCCTTTTAATTGTCTTTTAAAATGTTCCTGTTCCAGTTGTCTTACAGATACCTGCAGGTTCTTTAAAAAGTTCTGCCACTTTATCAAGAAGTCAGGTCTGGTAAAAATTAACAGTCTCCAGAGTCTACTTTAACCCTACCCATTTTCAAGCATATTTTACAGGTCACTCCTGCTGTCTGGGCCAAGACCAACTTACAAAGGGTCCTCCAGTTAACGCCAGGACCTATACCAGCTCCTGGAGCTTCACCGTTGGCACCACCTCTTCTGACTCGAATGGTCACCTACTCAGCAATTGAAATCTGGTTTTAAAGGGCATATCTGCTCTCAGGTCTCACTTATTCACCAGGGCACTTCTCTGTCCCATTCTTTCTGGCAGTTAATGGACCTTCCCATGGTTAGCCCCATTCACAGGGCCGGTAATAACAATATAATTTTTCTCCTAGCCACCTGCCTTCTCATATCCCTCAGATGCCTGAGGTCCCCAGGATGGCAGTAAACCAGATGCCTCTCCAGCCAACCTCTCCCTGAGCGTGAGCCCACCAACTCCCAGTTCTCCCGTCTCCCACATTGCCCTATGCCCACAGGAAGTAGCCAGACTTGAGCTGATGCCCCTATATCCAAGAAGTCTGAGATGTTTGGCTGGAAGTGAGACCCCAGCCCCCTGACACCCCTATATCCAAGGAGTCTAGGATGTCTGGTTCAAAGCGTCACCCCAACCCCTGGCCCCCTCCTCTGGAAGTTGCCACTGTCCAGACTCCACCTCCAAGAAAGCCTGCCAAATGGTGACCCCTTTCCAGAGAGGCTCAAGACCACTCACTCAGGCTATTTAAACTGCTCCCCAGAGAATGAACACATGGCCTTTCGGGTTCTCCTTTTCCCTCCATGGTTTCCTGGCCTTTCTTCCTGGGGGGAGTCTTTTAGGCCTCCAACCCCCACCCTAGGAGTGCTGGCATTCATTAAACCTGGAATTTTTCTAATTCGGTTTGATTTGGTCTGAATTACTGCATTGAAGGTATATGTGTGTCGTGTGTACCTGTGGAGGAGAGTGGGAAACCTGTGAGTCAGTTTTTTTTTTTCCCACTTTGAGGATCCCTAGGATCAAACTCAGATTGTCAGGCTTGATGACAGCAATCACCTCTACTAGCTGAGACATCATCTTGTCTCTTAGTCTCATTTTATAGACGAAGAAACTAAAGTTTGACATAATCAAGTACCTTGTCCATGATTATTCCTAGGGAGTTACAGGACCAGATTTAAGTTTAGTCTGACTTCTAGAGACATTGCCAAATGCATACACACACACACACACACACACACACACACACACGCACGCACGCACTCACACATGCACGCACGCACACCCCAGGAAAGAGAGTCATATTTACCACACACACACACACACACACACACAAACACATGCGCACATACACACGCACACACACACACATGCAAACACACACACCCCAGGAAAGAGATGCACATTCACCATTCTATTCTTTGATTCTGGGGAAAAGATTCTAAAAGTGAGTGAACTTGGATTTGGACTTGCTCTGGGAGATCTGCTAGGCCCTCATGGTACACTGGCTCTCTTCCTTCTCTCTTCTATCTCCCCAAAGCCATTCTCTGTTTTTCTCTACCTAGATCTGTTCTTTATATTGCTGCTCTCTGTAGAATGCATCTTTAGGGCTGCTTGCTGGCTTGTTGACAAGGTAGACACTTGTTTTGTGGCACAGTAGCAAGGCATCAGTGAGTAGAGGGAGAGGCACATGGGTCATTTCCTCTGTGACTTCAGTACAAGTGTTTGTGCACGTGCGCGCGCACGCGCACACACACACACACGCACACACACACTGAGCTGTCATCTTGTGACAGTGGTGTATTCATGTCTGTATAAATTTTGATCATGGCTATGATCAAACTCCAGCTCATGCCTGTAAATCCAGTGGGCAATGGAGGAGTTGGTGGTAGAGACAGGTAGATTCCAGAAACTCCTTGGCCAGTCAGTCTAGCCCAGCCGTGAGCTCCAGCCGCAGTGAGAGGCACTGTCTCAAAAAAAAAAAAATAGGATAGAAAGTAATAGAAGGAAGACACTTGACGCTGATTTCTGACCTCCACACGTGTACACACATGCAAACATGTACACATACAAATACAATACAATAATAAAGTTAAGGAAACGGAATGTCCCTTGCTTTAGTATGAACCTGTGAATCCAGAGATGTCTGTAGTCTACACCTTAGTCTTTAATTCACATGAACCAGTGTTCCCGGTTTGATAAGGAGTCCATTTGCTACTGTCACTGTAAAGTCTTCATTACTCCGCCCCCTGAAGCATTGCTAATGACTCAGTGATGCAGATGCTGAGTCCTCTTTTATCGTAAAGCTCAAAGAAGAGCATCTTTGCTGTTTCTATAAAGTTCAATGCCATTCTCCCCAAATCTCTCCCGTGCTATTTGGACTGAGTTTCCTCTCTTTCTTCTCTCTCTCTCTCTCTCTGTCTTCTTTCCTTCCTTCCTTCCTCCCTCCCTCCCTCCCTCCCTCCCTCTCTCTCTCTCTCTCTCTCTCTCTCTCTCTCTCTCTCTCTCTTTCTTTCTTATTTCTTTCTTTTTTCTTTCTTTCTTTCTTTTTTTCTTTCTTTCTTTCTTTCTTTCTTTCTTCTTCCTGTCCTTCCTTCTTTCCTTCATTTTTTTCTTTCTTTTCTTTTCTCTTTTTTTCCTTTTCTTCCCAAATAGCCCTCAGGTGTCTTCTTGAGTAATCCCTCAGTAGTCTGTGAAAAACAATTGCAGACAATTACCTCACAGCCATTTCCTCCGGGCTAAGAATCCTAATAACTGAACTCTTTCTCAAAGCTGTTTTCTCGGCACACTTCTCTGAATTGCAGCTTTTGAACTTTCTCATTTCATCTGGAAAGGTGGCCGGTGGCTCCAAAATTTTGCACAGAAGGCCTTTGCTGGGAAAAAATCTGTACTCTGACCATAGATTTATAATGCTGAAATTTCTACATCAAATACATATCATTTAAGTATAAGATAGGGAGGTGGAATCAGCCAGGAAATCCCTCCTCCCCAAACAAGGTTAACTATAAGCCCCTTCTTGGTTTGGCTGGAGGTGATTGGCAGTTCTGGGGGTGCAGTCCTGGTGGAAGTTTTGTGGGCCCACAGTTGTTTGGTGAGGGTTTGGGTGGATGGATAGGGATCCTTTGATCTTGAGGTGAGGGCTTTATGACTTTGTGGGACTATTCCTGTTGGGGCTTCCTGTTCTTAATAGAGGCGTGGCTGTTCCCAGGCTTCGTGAAAAGGAGCATTTAGGGCACCAAGCCAAAAGGGGGACTTCCTGGGAGCAGGGCTCACAGTAGGAAGCTTTCACTGGAGAGGAGGGGGGGTCTCAGTTTTCTTAAAGAAGTACCCCCCTTAATGATCTATTTTTGCCTTTAATGAATATGCTATTACTTGGCAAGGACCCAAGGACTTAACAGAAGACTGCCATCTCCTCCGTTCAACTTAGGAACATGATAGAGGGTGCCTTAAATAGAAACCTTCCATTTAAAGAGGAATCCTGTCTTGCTAAAATAATGTTCAGAATAATGAGCTTTCAATTGGCTTTAATTCTTTTTCAGCCTGTCTGCATTTTAAAGCACCATATAACCCCATTTCAGGGAACTCTGGGAGTCGGGTACAGTTGGGGGCTGGTTCCTGAGATGAGCCCTTGGCATTCAGTAACTGTCCTGCATTCGTGTCCGCAGACCGACTTTTAAACAAAATCTCAAGTTTTTATTTTTCCAATTCTCCTCTGCTCTAACTGTTAAATATAATTCAATCACAGGCTTGGGAAATTTAATGAATTAAATTGCCACCATTAGCTTGAAGAAGAGAATCTATTCCTGGTTTAGCTCAATTATTTTGAGGAAATTAACCATTTAGAAAAGTGGCTTCTATCTGTCTGCACGGTGACATTACCTAGGGAGCTCTCAGTATTCCTATCCCAAATCCCAGGAGTTTCTGTTTGGGTTGGGGATGGAGGAAGAACAGCCACTATTCATATCTTTACAGACAGCATCATTTTCATCTGCAGTCAAAGCTAGAATCGTTTAAGAATGGAAAGAAACCATACTCCATAAGCAACTTACCAGGAAGCTGTTCCATGAGAAGAGTCTGGAATTCGGAATGGAGGGTTTTTAGCCTTCTTCCTACTTTGTTGTTTGGACTAGATCATTGTGCTTGGTCTCTCTGTGCATCACCTCCTTGGTCTCATTGAGAAAAGAATTTAAAAACAGACACAGGAAGGAACCAGAGGACAATTTCTTGGACTTAGAGGGAGAGTGGTCTAGGCTCCAGGATAGAAGCGTTTGAGAAAGGAAGTAAAAGGCAGAGCGATGGTTACACGTCTTTACATCTTACCAGATAAGTTGAAGAAAAGGCATGATAGGAGATGTCAGGGAAAAAGAATGGGAATAAAAGGGCCCATCAGTTGTCTGCTTCCCAAGCACCTTTGACCATCAGTATGTCAGCTTCCTCAGAGACAGATGCTAGGTGGTCATCAATACCCTGGAAGATAGAAAAGTAAAGTAAGTAAATAAATAAATAAATAAATAATAAAATGTGTGAAAAGAAGGCAGATTTCAAGGATGATAATAGATTTCCAAGCTGTTGGTAACTCATATTAAAAATAAACCATCCTTGATTGTTATCACTTGCGTTGGTCCTCCACGAGATAGGAACCATCACCATCCTGTCACAGGGGGCAGGGGTGGGGCTTGGGGACTCATGAAGTTTTGCCCGTCCCTCAGGAGTTGGGGGAGGGTACATTTGACGTTTCTTCAGTGGTGTAACCACTGGTAAGCTGCCTATGTTCCTGTGTGCAACCTTAGTGAAACTCATTGGGTCGCAAACACACGAACAAACACGTGAACGTAGAATGGGAGGCAGTTGGGGAGAGAAGGGGGATATTCAGTTAGAGTGGAGAAGAGGATAAGAGGCAGGGTGAATAAAAATAGCAACTGACCAACTAGAAAAGTGACCCTCAAAATATCTTAATTCCCAGGATCTGCAAACTCAATGTTGTATGTTAGGGGAGAATTAAGGTTGCAGATGGAACTAGAATTGCCAGTCCGTAGACCAGTAAATAATCGGGCAGTATCTGGGCTTATTATAATCTCAGTGTCCTGATAAGTAGAAATGGAAACGGAAGAGTTCAGTGATTATAGTGTGAATGGATTGTAATGGGGACAGAAATCAACTTGCCCTTGTTTGCAGTGTCTTTCTCTGTCCTACCAGCCAGCTCCCCAATAATGAAATGGACACTTATTGTTAATTATGAAAACTTGGCTGAGCTGGGCGGTGGTGGCACACGCCTTTAATCCCAGCATTTGGGAGGTAGAAGCAGACGGATCTCTGTGAGTTCAAGGCCAGCCTGGGCTACTAGAGCTAGTTCCAGGACAGGCTCCAAAGCTACAGAGAAACCCTGTCTTGAAAAAGCAAAAAAAAAAAAAAACACCCAGCTCATGCCTATAGCTTAGGCTTGTTTTTAACTACTTCCTATAACTTAAATTAACCCATTTCTATTAATTTACATGCTGCTGCGTGGCTCGCATGGTTCTTGACTTGTCACCTCATCTTCTATATACATGTTTCCTCCATGTCCCCTTGTGACTCTGCTTTCTTTTGCAGGGTGGGGGGCCTGAAATTGGCCACAAAGCTAAAGGGCAAACTCATGACAGGACATGCAGGCAGTAGCTATTCCTTCCTGCCTTGGATCCTAAATTCCAGATGACAAAGAGCAACTTTCAGCATACTAACAACATTAAATCAAACACTAAGACAAAATATTTCTCCGTTGGTTGGTCTATAGGGGTTTTCTGTTGTGCCCACTTCATTTTTCCAAGCTGTATCTTTTTTTTTAATTACTTTTGTTCTATTAAAAATTTCTCATTCTTCCATCTCTGTTCCCCAATGTCTTTATCCCGACCATTAGGTAACACTCTCCCTAGTTACTACTTCTGTCTTTGAGTTCCCTTCTGTTCCTGTTGTGAAATTCTTTCATCAGTGAGGTCACAAACGTGCTGAGGGGACTCTGGCCCGTGACAGGAGCTCGTAGCTTACAGAACAGCTCTTCATCCAGAGCTATTTTCCTCGAATATGAACAGCCTGGAAAAACCATTTTCTTCCCCCTTCCTCTTTTTGCTGCCTTGACTTCAAACCATCCTGTACCGGAAGTCTCGGAATTCCCTGAGTACTTCCATATAGATGGTCAGAAACACCATGCTGAAGCTACAGATTGCAGATTAAGCCACCAGGTACCTGCCAGCTCCCTGCTTTGCTGAGAACACCTGAGGTAGTATGGCTTGACCAAAAGCACCCAAAGATCCTCACCGCGCATTTGCACAAACTCGTAGTTGCCATGTCTGTTGCCATGGAGAAGTCATGAGTCACCTCTGGACCACAGTATTTCTTAATTGGTGAGATAAGACAAGTTGAACTTCCAATTGTTTGCCAACAGCATGAGTCTATGAGCTTTAAAGAGCCCACAGACCCATTCCAGCAAGTGTTCTTTCCTATGAACAGGAGAAAATTGTGCCCAGCAAGCTTCTGTAATGAGGAAGTTCCATGAGGGGGCATAGAGATGCTGCTTCTGGAAATCTGGTGACTTTGCAGTTAATGGTAAAAAGGTCTTCGCTCCAAGCTGACTTGTCTTAAGGACGTGGATGTCTCTGTCAGTTTTGATGGAGAATAAAGTCTTGGGGTTAACTGAGGATCAAAGTAAAATCACATCAGAGGTCCCAGAGGACAAGGTTGTGGGATTGCCAGGAAGGGCACTTTATCAAATTCAGGGAACACATAGATTAGAAATGGTTATGCAAGATGCAGGTAACTTGTCTTTGCTCGTTAGAACTTTACAGTCTCTTGAGCTTTGTGGTTTTCTAATTGAGCATGCATCAGAACACAGGGAGAGCTCGCTACGCCGCACATCCCTAGGCCCTACCCCAAGTTTCCGATTGAGGAGGTCTGGCTGGAGCTAGACACTTGGCTGTATAATGAGCTGCCACATGCTGTTGGTGCTATTGGCCCTGATGACTCTGGAGTCCCTGTTGGGAAGTGACTGCTGCAGGTCACACTCTCATAACTTCCTAGATTTCCAAGACTCCTCAGGAAGGGCTTGTTAAAGATGCTGGTCCTCAGTCTCTCCAGGGGAAAGCCTGACTTCCTATACTCACAATGGGAGTTGAACAGTTCCTGTCCTCATCGACCGTGGCCACTGGGGGTCGGTGCCTCAACCAATTATCTGTTGGTTGCACCAGAATCACCTGAAGGAACTTACTGAAAATGCCCTTGCCTATAAAAGAGATGGCTCAGTGGTCAGGGGCACTTACCTGTCTTGCAGAAGATACACATTTGGTTCGTAGCACCCACGCAGCAGCTCACAACCACCTGTGTGTAACTCCAGTTCCAGGAGCTATGAGGAGCTCAGATGGCCTCCACGGGCATGAAGCACATTTATGGTGCACCGACATATATGCAGGGAAAACACCTGTATAAACTTTCAAAAACTACTAAAATGAATCCCTGAGACCTCTCTTAAAGAGTCCAGCTGTGAAGAGCAGGGCTGCTGATCCGTATATCTTGAACTGAAGTGACTTTGTCTGGGTCTAAGTGGCTTTGTTCTGTGTGGCAGAGTCCTAGGGAAAGTCAGACCACATGCCAGGGTTAGTGGAAGTTGGAGAGCTACACGGTCTGCCTCCCTGCTCCTTCTTGTTGGGTCAGTCAGAGGCAGCATTTATTTCTTCTGCCATTGGCTTTCCAGCGGAGAAGCCTAGGGAATTGGGTACTGCACTAAGATCCAATACCACCTCAGACTCCTACTGGAGGCCCCACGACACAAACTGATCTCGACAGTAACGATCCAGAGCTCACATCACAGGGTAAAGGGCAAGATCTCCCCCTTTCTTCTAATGCTAGTCACAAATGTCGTCTTCAGGGCATCCAAGCAACTGTTTGATATGGCTACAAATTCAGAGCTTCTCTCATCTCCCCAGCCCCCACCACCAGCATATTAATTGTTACAACCCCAGGAACGCAGGAAAGCACTGTGTTTTCTCACCATTTTGTTATGAAGGATACAGATGGGTAGGCAGAAGAGATACACAGGACAAAGTCTAGACGGTTTTCCTCTTCAGATATGAAGCAGGTAAGCATAGGGAATAGCTTAGTGTCCCAGGACTCCACATGGTGCGGACTATGCACTCACCCCTCTTCTAGCAAAGCACTTGGAAGCCCAATTTCCTTACTTGCAGTTACTATGTATACACACACACACACACACACACACACACACACACACACACACACTTTCATTTTGCATACCACCAGCTACCCCCATCCACTCCTCAAAAAGGGTAAGGCATCCCATGGGAAGTCAACAAAGTCTGGTATATCAAGTTGGGGTAGGGCCAAGCCCCTTCCCTCTGTAACGAGGCTGAGCAAGGTATCTATCCCTCCATAGGGAATGGACTCCAAAAAGCCAGTTCATGCTCTAGGGATAAATCCTGGCCCCACTGCCAGTGGGCCCACAGACTTCCCAAGTCTCAGAACTGTCACCCACATTCAGAGGACCTAGTTCGGCCCAATGCAGGTTCCCCAGCTATCAGTCCAGAGTCAGTGAGCTCCCATTAGCTTGGGTCAGCTGTCTCTGAGTGTCCCCATCACAATCTTGATATATATCTTGCTCGTATCTTTTCTCTCTCTCTTAGACTGGACTCAGGATGGCTTTTTCTAGTTCCATCCATTTGCCTGCAAATTTCAAGATGTCATTGTATTTTTATTGCTGAGTAGCTCTCAATTGTGTAAATATATCACCTTTTCTGTACCCATTCTTCAGTTAAGGGACATCTAGGTTGTTTCCAAGTTCTGGTTATTATGAATATTGCCGCTATGGACACAGTTGTGCAAATGTCCTTGTGGTATGAGTATGCATCCTTTGGTTATGTACCCAAGAGTGGTATTGCTGGATCTTGAGGTAGATTGATTCTCAATTTTCTGAGAAACCACCATATTGATTTCCAAAGTGGCTGTACAAGTTTGTACTCCCACCAGCAGTGAAGGGGTGTTTCCCTTGCTACACATCTAACATAAGCTGTGTCACCAGTGTTTCTGATCTTAACCATTCTGACAGGTATAAGATGGCATCTCAGAGTCATTTTGATCTGCATTTCCCTGATGGATAAGGATGTTGAACAATTCTTTAAATGTCTCTCTGCCATTTGAGTCATGGGATGTTGATGCCTCCAGAGGTTCCTTTATTCTACAGGGTTGTTTTGGCTATCCTGGTTTTTTGTTTTTCCATATGAAGTTGAGTATTTTTTTGAAGTCTGTGAAGAATGGGATTTTGATGGAGATTGCACTGAATCTGAAGATTACTTTTAGTAAGATTGCCATTTTTATTATGTTGGTTCTAGTTATCCAAGAGCATGGGAGAACTTTCCATTTTCTGATATCTTCTTCAATTTATTTCTTAAGAGACTTAACATACACACCTTTTAATAATGCAGCTAGGAACCTGCAGGCAAGCTAGGATCTCTATAGGCACCAGGCTTCATGTATATTTGCTTTAAACAGTGGAAGTTATTATTCACCTTAGCAACTACCTTTAAAATCCGTTTCATTTTAGATACATTCTCTAATGCACCTGGGAGCTGTGGGCAACGAACTGCTACAACCTAGACTGGTTTGTGGTGCATACACAATAAGGCAAACTGTGTCTTCCACGTGCCCTAATTATGCTTAGTTGACGGTGTCTATGGCTAAAACCAGATACTTAGTGAGAAGAGCATGTGGAGTCGATAAGTTTTCATAACTCACTCTGTTAATCAAAATGGAGAACCACCCATTATGTACTCCTTTGCCACCAAACTCCTCCTTTTGACCTCCTAAACAATAATCAAATCAGGGTGCTTGTGGCCCACAATTACTCTAGAGAGCATCTTTCTTTCTGATCTACACTACCACTTTGTTTCGAATGAAGTTTCCTTGTTAGTTTTCAGTCCATGCAAGCCTTTATTCAATTCTTGGAACAAGAGGTCGACAACCTGGGAACGCTCAGTCAAGACTCTGCTCACTGGTAATGGGGACACTGGAGTCTGTGGAGTCTGCGTATGGCAGGCACTTAGAAACTGCTTTTGCTAAAAGCACTGATTCCCCACTTCCACTTCGAGGTAAGTGAAAGCATTGTGAAAGCCTGGCGTCTCTGCTGTGCTTTTGGGTGTGTCGCCATATTAGTTTCTACCTTCGCTTGCTTTCGGTTGCTATGATACAACACTTTGACCAAAACCAACCTGGGAAGGACAGGGCTCATTTGGCTCATCCTGCCATCTCAAGGCCTATCACTGAGGGAAGTCAGGGCAGGAATTCAGGCAGGAGCTGGATGCAGAAGTGAAACAGAAGCCGTAGAGAATGATGCTCACGGGCTTGATTGCTATGGTTTGCTTCACTGGCTTTCTTCTGCAGCCTAGGACCATCTGCTCAGGAGTGGCTCTGCCCACAGTGGACTGGACCCTTCACCTAAATCATGGATGGAGAAAATGCCTCCATAGACATCCCCACAAGACAGTCGGATGGAGGCGATAACGTAATCGATGTTCCATCTTCCCAGGTGACTCTGGTTTGTGTCAAGTAGACAGGAAGAGTTGCCCTTCCCACTGCTGATAAAATACCCGCTCTCCTGGCATGCCAGTGTGCTCACCACCCAGGAAGTTTACCTGCACTTCAGCGTCTACTGTTTTTGCTTTACAAGCATGAGAGATTAAGTGATTGAATATAGAACTGACTTTTTTTCTCTCTAGTCCCAGACCCCTTCTTAGAGGTTAGTAGGTGAGACTGGGAGTTCAAGCCCAGTAATAATTTACTGGGGATCTTTCTGTCAATGGTAGCCCCTTCTTGAGCCTACGTAAGGGCCCACCCACATGGAGTTCCCTCATTAGCATAAACTCAGATGTAGTCTGTACGATCTCATAAATTGCAAAAGATTCTCCTACTATGACTGGAGGATGGAGATTGGATAAAGCTGTGTCAGGGTTAACATGTAAACAAAGCAGTTGGTGGAAAAAGACTAGAACCTCTTTCCTGCCTGGAGCAGCGTGGTCTAGAAAAGCCTGCTGGTTACAAACAGGGAGGAGCCAGGTGCTATGCAAATGTCCGGGCCCAGTGCTTTTCACTTAGCTCACTAGCCCACTCCCACTCTTAGGGGTTTCTTTCCTTCCATGTTAAACCAACTTTATTTCTTCTTCAAACCATATAGCTCTGGTCCAGTTCTTCGCTGTGTCCTCCCCTTTCTTCACCCTCTCTCCCATCCACCCCTCCTCTACCTCCCTCTCTCCCTCCCTTCTTTCTTTCATTCCTCCTCCTCTGTCTTCTCAACAGTTATATAGAGGACTTTGATGTAGTTTGAATTAAGAAACCTGAATGAGATCACTGGAAACTTGGGGGGGGGTGCACCAGACAGGATTCCAACTGAGAAGACCTCTGGAATCCAGGAAGGAAGGACATCTTCATCGCAAAGATAACACTCTTGTTGGTGGGTCTATGTAATTTCTGGGGAGAGGAAATTACACAATTGCACAAGTTCCTACACCCAGACAGTAAGCCTGGGTCGTTGTTCCTTTAACACCAACTATCTATACATGAAGGACTAACACCTTCTTGTTGTCAGCCTTCACACAAACGTGGACTGTGCTAGAATTCTTGCTTCTCACCCGATGAAAGGTTTTAGTAAGAGAGACTCCAGGATGAGGGCTCCTTTCCCCTTTCATGTCCTTGTTTGGATGCAAGCTCTACCCGCATCCACATATATGCCCAAAAGGTCTGGGATATTTGGAATCTCCAGGGGCCCCATTCCAGACCCTGCCCTCAGCATCTCCCCTGGAACTGCCCTCTCCAAACCCTACCCTCAGGGCACCAAGTGGCGGCTCCCTCCCCTGGAGCTGCCTTCTTCAACCTCCACTCCCGAGAAAGCCCCCCAAAGTCAGCCCCTCCTTGGAGCTTCTAAAGACCATGCCTATAGGCTACTTAAGACCTGGTAGCCATATTTGCCATGTGATACCTCTTGACCCTCCTGAGGATTATGCAGGAGTGCTTTGCTCAGATTAAACCTAGCTTTATTAATTCAGTTTGATTGATTTTTATAATGGCGGCGACAGATTCTCATTAACCAAGGATTTCCAAACTTATCACGGTGCCGAACCTGAGTAGAGTTGAGTTTTCCGGCGACCACATTGCCATGGAAAAACCACTCTTCCTTCCCAGCTGTCGGACAGGCTTGCTTGGTGAATTACCCAATTTCAAGCCAATTCAAGGCTTATAAGAGATCCAGGATTCCTTCTGCCCTCCAGTCTGCCTGCCCCAAGTCACTGTGGTGCCAGGCAGGCGACTGGCCCATTCTGGGGTAGAGACGGTTTCTACCTCTTGGGGTACCCCAAACCTCCTACCATTTTGACCCCAGGCTGTCTTTTTTTTTTTGTTTTGTTTTTGTTTTTGTTTTTCGAGACAGGGTTTCCCTGTAGTTTCTAGAGCCTGTCCTGGAGCTAGCTCTTGTAGACCAGGCTGGCCTCGAACTCAGAGATCCGCCTGCCTCTGCCTCCCGAGTGCTGGGATTAAAGGCGTGCGCCACCACCGCCCGGTCCCCCAGGCTGTCTTGAAGGACGTTCTGCCACAGTTTCTGGGTCTCTGACTAACGGCTTGTGAATGGATACTTCTGGATCCATGTTCACTCCTCTAACACCCTATGAAATTTATCCAAACTGGGGTTGGCTCACAGTACTTTGGTTTGAGCTACATTCCCGCATTCCTGTCACCTCTCCTGCCGTCTGTCTGTCTGTCTCTAGTCTTTCTCTCTGCTCACGGACTTTTGCCTGCGGGTAATCTCCTTGCTTCTCTGTTTACCTGTATTTCATGAGTCCACCCAATTCCTCTTCCTTTTTTCCTTTCTTGTTCCTTTCTCGGATGCCCACTCTAACTTTGCCTTTGCTTCCCTGATATTTCATCCAGCCACGCCGGGATTCGTGCCGGGAACATGACTGTTTGCTCCCCTCCCCCACAGCCTGGGAGACCCACAGCTTAAACAGCGGCCAGCTGTGTCCTTCATATGTTTGTGGCTCCTGCCCCTCTGCCAGCTGTTCCCACCGGTTCCCAGTTCCCATGCTCTTTACACCGTCCCGTACCAAGCTGCCTCTTGTTCCTATGTTCTCATTAGCATACCTTTTGCAGGTCTCGCCAAAAGGTGCGCACTTTGACTTTTCCCAACAGGCCTTTCTGGCATTTGATCTGGCCCTGTGGAATTCTTCCCACAACAGATCCATGCCCGTTCTGCCATTCTGCAGCTCGGCTTGCCTGTTCTACCTGTACCCAGATCCATTCTCCTTGTTTGTTCCTGCCTGCTCGATTCCCCCTCTCCCTCCCCCAGCAGCACCTTCTCCATGTTCTGGGCAGCCTGCTGCCCCAAACTGGTGGGAGTTGCATTGGTAAACGTCTTTCATTCCTATGGGTTCTTATACCATAAATTTTAAGTTGGCCATCTGACACCGTTTCCCGGGAAGAGTTTTGTTCTTTTTTTGGTTGAAGAAGTTTGTGTGAATGATATGTGGCCATATGTTTGGTTGTGTGTCTGACTTTGCGAGTTCCATGTGTTTTGCCTCTGGGCTTTGATAAATCTGAAATGATGACAAAAATGTTATTCTATACTGTTCTACCTTATAATAAAGAAAAACACAAAGTTGGGTATGCTTAAACTTAAAACTGGTAACTTCAAATTAGAACTTCTTTGGAAAAATACAAACACATAGCCAGCTGCCATCTTGGTTGAGATTAAAAAAAAACCTCATTGTCATCTTTACTAAGGGTTACCATGTAGATTGGCCCCACCAAAGAACCGTTCTATAGACCACAGACCACAGCTGAAAACTAAAGACTGAAATCTTCTTGCCTCTATTAACATTGGTAAGATGTTACTGACTGGGTAAATTGTATGTCCAAATTTAACTTACCTAATTTAGATATACCTGACAGGTATGTCTATATCTCAGATCCTCAAGCGCCTTTACAAATCTGAGAGTATGGCATTTAACAAAAAAGCTTATGATAGAGAGACATGCCAGCTCCTGCAGTATCCTGTATCCTCTCCAAGAAGATGGATGGCTGCAGAAGAACCTCCACCTGGAGGCTTGTTTTAGACATGGCAAAGCCAGCCACACAGCAAAAAACTGCCTTTCATATCAGCTGCCTAGACCCTCCTGGACTGGACACTGGGGGAATCAATTGCCCCATCTTGCCAAGACAGGTAAACAGACAGGTTCCCTCCCCCCCCCCCCACACACACAGGAAAAATCTATCAGACCTCCTGGGCTTGACAGCTAAAGGAATCTGCTGTTTCTGAGACTTGTGTTTGCCAAAGATCACGGAGAGACTTGGGACTGCCTAGGTAGCTGGAAAGCTGTCTCGCTTCTGCCCATTTACTTATCCCTCTCGGATCTGTCTGATGGCATTTGATGGCCAGAGTGGTGCTAGCTCATTAGTTCATTAGTCAAGTTTCCTCCTGAAAGTACAGACAGGTGAGCCTCTTTCCCAGGCTCCATAGACTAGGATTAACAGGTTTCAGATGTAACTTCAGAGGTGCCGAGTTTTCAGTTTCCTCTGATTGTCTTCTAAACATGCCCATGCCTCTTAACCCATAGCCTTTTGCTACGACACTAAGATGTGGATCTGTTCCGGTTGTTTTGCAGGTTCCCCGGGAAAAGAGCGCTGCTGCTGGGTCAGGAAGTCTGGCTTGATGGAAACTCATGTCAGTCTCCAGAGCCTATTTCAATCCCACCCATTTTCCAGCGTATTTTCAGGTTCTCTTCTCCTGCCTGGACCAGAACCAACCCACAGAGGGACTTTCCAGATAATGTCAACTCCTGCACCAGCTCCTGGAACTTCACCACGTCTCCAGGCTCATGTGGGCACCTACCCAGCAACTGGAACCCGGCTTTCCAAGATGTCCCAATCAATAAAGGATATCTCTGCTCTCCTGTCTCGCTCATTCACCCTTGCCTCTTCTGTACAATCGGGGCACCTCTCTGTTCCCTTCGTTCTGGCAGTTGTTACCCTTCCCATGGAGTTGATGATAACAATCTTTTCTTTCTCCTAGCAACCTGCCTTCTCAGCTTTCCCAGTGAACAGATACCCGAGGTCTCCAGGATGGCAGTTAACTGGATGCTTCTCTACCCACACCACCTGTGGAGTGTGAGCCTACCACCTCCTGACTTCTCCTCCACACATTGTCCCATGCCTGCAGGAAGTAGGCAGACTTGAACCATTGCCCCTATACCCAAGGAGTCTAGGTTACAGTTGGAAGCCCTGCTGGCATACATATACATATATACTCCTAAAGGCTGGGATGTTTGGAATCTCCAGGGGCCCCATTCCAGACCCTGCCCTCAGCACACAGAACAGCATCTCCCCTGGAGCTGCCCTCCCCAAACCCCACCCTAAGTGCAAAAGTGGCAGCCCCTTCCCTGGGGCTGCCTTCTTCAAACTCCACCCCTGAGAAAGCAAGCAAAAGTCAGCCCCTCCTTGGGGGCTGCTCAAGACCACACCTATAGGCTACTTAAGACCTGGTAGCCATATTTGCCATGTGATACCTCTTGCACCCTCCTGAAGGTCACCCAGGGGTGCTTTGCTCAGATTAAACCTGGCTGTATTAATTTGGTTTGATTGGCTTTTTACATTGGTGGTGGCAGATTCCCGTTAACCAAGGATTCAAAACTTACCAGTTCCCCCAATCCCTCTTTCTATCCTGCCCTGCTTAACTTCTCAGCCTCTAACTGTCCTGGCAGGAGTGGAGTTGTGCTAAAGATTATTGTACTTTATTTTATGTGTATTAGTGTTTTGCCTGCATGCATGTATGTGCACCATGTGTCTGCTAGGTACCTGCAGAGGTCAGAAGAAGATATCAAATCCCCTGGAACTGGAGTCAAGGTCAGTTGGGAGCCACCACATGGGTTCTGGGAGCCAAACCTAAGTCCTTTGCAAGAGCAGCCACTCCTTTGCAACACTGGGCCATCGCTCCAGCCCCAGCACAGATGTTCTAAAGAGAGACCCTTGTACCCTGCTCTTTAGCTACTGGATTGGTGAGACAATGGAGTCCAAGGAATTGGAATTTCTTCAGAAGTTTCATACTGGTGAAGACAAAGTTGAAGCCTCCTGCTAGCACGAGGGGACTTGTCTCCTAGAATGAGATTTCTTGACCACTCCTGGAGCCAGGAGTTGAGACAATGATGTTTTGAGGAGGGCTGAACCACCCCTTAACCAGGACCACTTCAGCATGCATCCCTTCTGCCCTGTACGTGTGAACAAAATCCCTGAAACGAAGTTACAGAGGTTGTTAAGGTCTATGGAGAATTTGCAGTGTCGCAGGTCCAGGTCCTAATTACATGTCTCTTGGGCCATTTTTAGTCCCCTAAGGAGTCAGTTATTACTTGCTCACTGTCTCAGACCTAACATCCTGACTGTAGAGATGCATTTTGGATGCATTTCCTAAGAAAACTGTATCTTCCACCAGTTAAAATGCTAAAAATGCTGCCAGCTAACATCTGAGGTCTAGAGATTCCTCCACCTGCCTAACCTGCCTCTGACGTTCTTACCAACATATTTTTAAAAATGCCTTGATTTATTACTTTCTTTGTTCTGTTATCATAAAAGCTCCATGAATCGGTTTCCATGTTGGAACATGGGTTTGGGGTAACCTAAGTCTGTTTCTGAGCTGTGGTCACTCAAATTTGGCTTCAGAATAAACAATCTCTTAACCCCTTCAAGTCTCGAGTTATATTTTGCATTGACAAATTAAATCTCACGTCATGACAGATGGACTTGATGTCATTGGGCCTCTTTATTCGTTCCTCTTTCTTATGAAGTCACATTGAATAAATCTCCTCTCTGCTTTTATTGCTGCTTGTTGCTTGCAGAGCTCGGGCTCTGACCCCAATGACTCTGATAACAAGAATATTTGAAGACAGAATGTACACACACACACACACACATATACACACACTCCAAACAACCCCCCCCTCCACACCCATACAAATCCTCTGGATTCCAGTTCCACCTAGTTCGCTGAACAACGTGATTTCTCCCTGGATGTGCATAGGAACTTGGACTTCTTGCCAGTCAGGTCCTAGTTGCAATGTGCTCATTTCAAGGAACATAGTTGAGTCATATATATCTCAGTTACCAATACTATGTTTCTCGTGTTTCAACTTTTACATTTCTAGTTTAGGACCCTAAGTTGACAGCCCTATGAAGCAGGCAGAGAAGCACAAAACTGACCCTGAAATGCTATCAAATTCAATAGTCATGGACAGCCATTGTGTTAGGCTCAATGCAATTCTAGCTACACAGAGACAAAGAGAAATGGAGTTTGGTGCCTGTTTCCCTAGGACTGAGAGACTTGCTTGAATGTGGGCTGAGTGACATGCTCAAGGCCACACAGGTATTTTCTATGTGCTGCTCCTACTTTGGGGTGCTATTTCTAGGCTGCCAAAATATAACTGTGTAGAATATGTAAACGCATTAGCCTACGGGGGGGCTATTCTCTCCTCACACCACTGCAACCCCCTTTCCTCTGTGCCGATCAGCCAATCACATCAGATGCTGAAGTCCAGTCAACATCAATGGAGTGAGACAAAGTACCACCATGGCTTACTGATGAAAGAGGCCATTTTGGCAAGTGTGTTTGCTAGATCACTTTGGCTTCTGGTACACCCTTCCGCAAAAACAGAAATCACCTCGCCGACTTTCTTTCACCCTGTGTGTTCGTTTGTGTGATGCAGAGATTACTCTTTTCCAGATAAAGTGGCCTGTCACTGATACCTTCTTGGTTGCCTTTCTGGTACGCACAGGCCCAACTAGGCCCTGCTCCTTTTATTGACTTCTCCTGGCCGTAATCAACTGTTCTTACAATCTTGGCCGTTGAAAGAAACAGAAATTTGATCTCTCACAGTTCTGGCAGCCTCAAGTCTGCAATCAGCACCGCAGAGGTGAAATCCGTTTCCAAGGTGCTATGATTTTATTTCCCAGCTTCTGATGGCTGCAACATTCCTTGGTTTATAACTACATCAACCCAAGCTTTACGGCCAACATCTTAGAATCACTTACTGCTCCATTTTGCATCACCTTGCATGCGTGCAAGCGTGTGTGTGTGTGTGTGTGTGTGTGTGTGTGTGTGTGTGTATACATTTGAGATTTACTTCTCTCTTTAAAAGTAGTTTCTGATGGCATTTTGGGTTACCTGGATAATCTAGAATAATCTCCCAATCTCAATGGCCTTACACCTGCTTATACCCTTCTCCTCCTTTTTTCAAACAAGATAGCCATTTGACTACCAGAGATTACCAGGGGCCATTTATTCAGCTTGTAATGGCATTCCTGCAAACCGAAGGACACTTTGAGAAAAAGCCACTGGTATTTTATCTTTAATCTCCAGGGTGCTCTGTTCAGGGGTCAGAAGGCTGGGTTTGGAAAGTCTAGTCCCGCAGAGGCCCAAAGAGGAGCTTCCCTGGGTTCTTTATGCAGAGTTCACAATCACAGGAGGATCTGACCTGCTATTGCCTGGCTTATATGCCGGCTCCCTGCTGTGTGCTCACAGGCCCTTTCAGGGGTGGGGGTAAGGTGGGGTGGAGGTGGGGGCCTCTCTGAAGCTCTGTCTGAACCCTGGGCTCTCCCAAAGCTGCTAATATGAGAAGTGAGAAGGAGGTTCCAGGATGATCCGGGGTTGGGGGGTGGGGTGGGGGAGATAGAGGGCTGTTATCATCTGGCTGGGACGTAGATTTTTGGTCTGGTCCCAGGCTGAAGGCTGCCAGCATCCTTTGCCCTTTTCCTCTAAGCAGAAAGCTCCCAGATCTTCCCAGGGGAACTGATTCACAGTCTCCCACAGACTCCCAGCACTGCCAAGACTGATGAGCACTGGAGCAAAGCTTTGCCACGTCTTGTTAGAGCCAGCTGCGAGGTAGGGCCGCGTGAATGCAGAAGCAGGGAGACCTTTGAAGTGCAAATTCCGAGCGACTGGAGGGACCCAGTGGTGTAAAAGGAGGTTTCCTCCACACTGCTTGGAGGTAAACTTGGGGAGCTTCAAGTCACTTGGCATAAGAGTCAAACAGTAGCGGTGGGCTTGCCTGAAAGGATTAAACATCAGAAAGAAAAAGGGATCCTTTTCCCTTTTCCCCCTGCCCAGATGTTGATGGCGCAGCCTTACCCTTTCTGTCTGCAGGTTGGAAGCTCGGAGGAGTCGTGGCTCTCCAGTGTCCCTTCCCCACCAGGTTCTAACCATATGAAAACCTTAGAGACTTGCTCTTCCCCCACATCAAAGGAGTCCTCATTCCTGGCCCTTGCTCACTACTCTCCTCTTTAGCTACAAAAGTAGAAAATGCCTGTTTTGGAAAGGGCCTGGCACTGGGTGTGATTCTCATGGGATGAGGACCACACCTCCCAGAAGGATCAGTTTCACCCCGCCGGACTGGAAGACTACATTTCCCAGAAACACCACAACGGACAACCACGCCTAAGCAGATTCTTATATATACCAGTGTTAAATCCATCCCCTTCCCTTTTTCCTCCCTCCCTTGACCCGTACTGTGGAGCACCCCCTTCCCTTAATAAACAATCCTCCCACGCACGTGGTCGCGTCCTGGGTCTCCCTTCCTCCGGCTCTGCGATACACCCCACGCCGAAAAAGAAGAACAGCACTGGGGAAAGCAGGGAATGCAGACTTAAGAGCTGGAAAGATGAGAACACAAATTCACCCCTAAAGCCACCTTGGTTTTAGCCCAGTGAGACTCGTTTTGGACATTTGACCCCCAAACTAGAAGAACATAAGGGAACACGTGTGTATTATCGTAAGCCACCAAGTTTGTTGCAGCAGCCACGGAGACCTAGATCAGGTGTTCCATCTTTTATTCGTAGAGTTCTAGTATTTTATTATCTCCTAGTTCCTGACAAGAGCACATGGCTCCAGTCTATCCTGGCTTCAGGGTCGCAGACATGGGTCTTCTTAAGTTCCAAGACCTTTAATGGCTCTCTCTCTCCTTCCCTCCTTCCCTCCCTCCCTCCCCATCTTCTCCCCCTCCCCCCCTCTCTCCCCAAGCTCACCCTACTATATGTAGCTGAAGCTGGTCTTGAACCCCTGCTCCTCTGGCCTCCCTAATACTAGGATTACAAGCATGTATCTTTATGCCTCAGCTTGACTTTTATTTCTTGAAAATAGAATCCAGTCTTTAGCTCCGAGCCCCAGCATGCACTCACCCAAACTCCCATTTTCAGCCAACAGTGGGTGAAGTATGAGCACTACTGCTCACTGAGCAGTTGGGTGAAATGAAAGCTGAACTGTGTGCTACAGCGAGGCCTGCTTGCTGCTACCGTCATTGAAATGACCTGCGCAAGTGAGAACGGAGCACACAACAAACCCACTTAAGAATTTATTAGAGGAGAGACACGTGTTCAACACTGGGGAAGTCGGTATGGAGAGAGAGCTTGAAGACCGCATGCCCAGCTTTTAAAGGCTGCCTAGCGCATGCGCATGGGGGTTGATGTTACTACGTCACACGCAGATGACAGAGCTCACACATGTGCACAAGGGTTTATGTAGCTACGTCATACGTAGGTGACGCAACCGTGCCGCACACAGGTCATGCAGGGCCTTTTAATGTCCCAGTGAGGCTAAGTATTTTGCCTGAGCGCTTGTCTACACATGCGCGGCCCTGGAACCCGGACTACCTCCCCCTCCCCCACCTCCCGTGGCTGGAATCATGACAGTCGTCATATGTGGATAGCAATGAAAAATGGAAAAGAGGCCAGGGCAAAAGAACGAAGCTTTGTTTCAGCTTCCAGATTTTCCTGTTTTGACTCTGCTTTCCTGCGGTGGACCTGAGAAGACTTGGGAATAAATATGTAATTTAAAGAGGAAAGGACTTTGAGAGTATCGGATGACCTCAGACTCAAACGTGGCTCTAGTGTGATTCTGCGGTTGAGAATGCTGATGCCATTTCGGGTCATTAACAGGTCAGTCCTAGACCAGAGAGACGGTGCCCCATCTTTGCAGTCCTTTGCAGTCGCCTTCCGATAGGGTTTACACCGACACAACCCCTGTTTCTCAGTCCCAGATGAACACAAGGACGGATCCACCTCCAAGAAATTCCGACTGAGGGCTTAGAAATCTGACATTGAACCAACATACGTGATCTGATGCTCACTGTTCTTAAAAAAAAAAAAAAATCCTCAATTCTGCTTCCAAATCTGGAATTATTCAGAGCACAGTGCTCAGTTTCTGGAGTCTCAAGCTCAGATTGCTGCCCCTGCTGGTTTCTTACAGGGGATCAGTCCAAGTTTTGATCTATCTTCTTCCTGGTAAGACAAGAAATACCACTGCATCAGCTAACAGCTAAAACTGGGGGTCCTTAGCTAATTGGTTCTTTTAGTCACTTAAGACACCAAGCCTTGATTCCCTCACCAGGAAGGAAGACTGTAATTCACAAGCCTGGGCCCCTCAATTTATGAATGACATAGGCCTATACTATAGGCTTGTCCTCGCCTTTCTGACCCTAAGCGCTGCTATGTCAGCCTTTCTGCATCCTCTACTTGGGACAGCGATGCTGAGAACAGGTAGAGAGTCCTGAGGCGGCACAAATCGGAGTTAAGTTCCCATGGCCTCAGCCAGACCGAGGCCTCTGACTCCCACTCCTCGACAGAGAACACACCCACAGACTCCATCAGTCTTTTTCTGGGATTGCCGCCCCCTCCCCAGAGCCTGCCTGTGGTGGGCAGAGGTGAGCACTCAGCTCATTGTAACAGCGCCATTAACTAGACACTAGGACCAAAATGGACCAGTCTGCTTCCACGCTTCGGGTTAAGGGCGGCAGGCATGAGAAAAACAAATACTGTTGAAGCTGAAAAATGAATTTCCCCTCCTGGTCATCCATCTAGATTATGCTTTTCCAATGGCTTTGTTTATTTAGGAGGCGGCAATAAATCTCAAGAATTAGAAGGGACAGCCCCAGAGGGAGCAGCAACGTGACCTTGGTGAGCTTTTCCAGCCCCCACCGGTGGGAACAGCCAACACTGCTCTGCCTCTGGAATGAGGGAAGGGGTCATGAGAACAAGTCTTTTCATCCTTTGGGTCTCCTTCCAGAACACAAGAGTGACTGAGACAAGACACCAATTCTGGTCTAGTTCTGGTCAGGGTGTGGTCTAGACTGAAGGTTTCAGTGGTAGAATTGCTAGTGCAAGGCCTTAGATTCCATCATCCAAGGCCCCACAAAAGAAATCAAACCAGCTCTGTGTGCCGGACTGGCATTGGGCCATCTTATCGCCAGTGAGTATCCAAAATTACTTAGCGTGGTCGCGTGTAACTATAGTGACCCGATGATACGGACTTACTTTTGTAATGTGTCTCACGGCTTCCTCCGGCTACTCCAACAGCTTTTGCTTAGCCCACTGTCCTCTGTTTACTTCTAGAAGCGGATACCTCAGGGCTGAGAGCCTGGCTAGGGACAGACGTTTGTATTGCTGGCGCAGACTCACTCCACGGTGCCACATCCGGGTCAAGGCAAGCCTTCAGCATGAAGATATTAACAGACAAGGCTCTCAAGATTGCAAGAGGTCAGAAATACCCCTGGATCACTCAAGCACTGCCTGTCGGTCATCACTGTCCTCGCAGCTTCCTGGTTGCTATGCAGTCACACAGCCCCAATATGGTTCTTGTCTCTAAGAAAGGTCAGACCCGTGTGACCCCTTCTCCTTCGCCTCCTCAGAGAGCCCTTCAGACATCAACAGAGTCAGATATAAATTAAGTTTCACATATACCTATACACATATAGATTGGTGGAAGATATGCAAATTAATATATATGTGTATATATATATATATATATATATATATATATATATATATATTTGCCACTAATCTTTTTCTCTGTCCTGGATTTAGACTGAATTACTTTAATCTTCCAGGCAGAGTTTCGCAGGTTCAGGCATTTTAGAGCAATTCACACTTTCTACCCGTAAATTCTGTCTGGAAATGACTTAGGGAAGCCTGGTCACCTTCCTCTTTGCCGAAGCCTGAGCGGCATGGCTGAGGCTTTTCTGATTCTTCAGACTCCTTCACAGGAAGGCCAAAGCAGCGCTTGTTGTCTGGGGACGACTCAGTCCTTCCAGGTCCTGAGATGCAGGAGGATGCTTCGTGTTTATCACCTTGCTGAGGATTCATGACCACCTAGGTGTTATATTTCCAGAGACTGTATTCTGAAGGAAAGCTTCCTGCTGCGCAGGAAGGACAGTTTCCTTATTCACATCAAAAAAAAAAAAAAAAAAAAAAAAAAAAAAAAAAAAAAAAAAAAAAAAAAAAAAAAAAAAAAACCTGACAGCACGGAAAGGGCAAGAGTAAAATAAAAACCCCACTTTTATTCGGAATGCAAACTTATTCAAATAGGACCTTTAGCTCGCTCCCTTCCTCCGTTCACCCCAGGAGGTGTTTCGCAGGTGGCGCAGACACCCTGCCATGCTGCCCAGTCTGCAATCTTTTATCTGTGGCTTTAGGAGGACAAAGGGTTGTATCACATGGAAGGAGGGATCGGGCTGTGCCAGAAATGCAAACGATTTAACCCATGCTTGCCTCAGAAGGTTTTCTGGTGACTTTCTGCCCACCGATAGCCATATTTGGTTCAGCATGGCAATTGTGTCTGGAGCAAGTAAGAGCAGAAGAGATTTCTGGACCACCAGGGCAGAACTGCAGGACCAAACGGCAGCCTTCAGCAAAATCACACTCTTAAAGCAGAAAGTAAATGTCTTAGGTACTGTTGTATTGCTGGGAAGGAACAAACCATGACCAAGGCAGCTTATAGAAGAAAGTCTTTAATTGGGGTGAATCTATGATCATCATGGCAGAGATCGTGGCAGGATGGGTGGCAGGCAGCGGAGGCAAGTAGCAGCTGAATCAGCCAGGATGCAGAGATGAGGATGGCCTGGGCTTGGGCTCTTTGAGCCCTCAAAGTTCACCCCCAGTGACATGCCTCTCCCAGCAAGGCCACACCTCCTAAACAGTTCCACCGACTGGGCACCAAGCATTCTAATATGAGCCTCTGGGGGCCATTCTCATCCAAACAACTGCAGTAAACCTTTATTGTTATGAAGTCATGGGTGGTATAGGTGGAAATTTTCCCCTTACCCTGAGTGTCCCTCAGTACCTCAGAAAATAACTGTACTTGGAAATAATTAAAGTCAGGTCATTCTGGAATATGGTGTGTCCCAACAGGGAGCACAGGAATCCTTATAAAAATGAAAACTAGGGCAACGGAGGTGGCTCTGAGGTTAAGAGCACTTGTTGCTTCTGTATAGGGCTGTACTTTAGACCCAGCATCTGCACTGGGCAGCTCCCAACCACCTGCGTCTTCAGCTCCGTGGCATCTGACACCCTCTTCTGGTCTCTGTGGGCATGTATGTAAATAAAAACAAAAGATAATTTTTTTTCTTTTCCAAAAAATGCAGACTTGGATGCCGAGACGTGTCTGGATACTGGAGAGAAAAGTCAGTGTGAAGACACAAAGGCGATGTCATTCACAAGGACCACCAGAGATCATAGCAACCACCGGGAGCTAGGGAGAGGTGTGTGGAGCAGAGACCTCACAGCCATCTGAAGACCAAGCCCAGACACCTCGTCAACTAGCCTTCAGGAGCATGAGAAAATAGATGTGTATTGTTAAAAGCACTTAATTCTCAGGTACTTTACTACATAGGACACAAACACAGCATTGAGGCTGATGGCTTTTAGCACAGGGCCTTGTGTAACAGTGGGACCGATATGGTTCTCAGGCTTCCTAATGCTGTGACCCTTTAATACTCATGTTGTGCTGACCCCTGCCTTAGTTAGGGTTTCTGTTGCTGTGAAGAGACACCATGACTGCAGTGACTTTAATAAGGATAACATTTAATTAGGGTGACTCACAGATAAAGGTCAACCCATTATCATCAGGATGAGGAGCATGGCAGCGTGCAGGTAGACCTGGTGCTGGAGGAGGAGCTGGGAGTCCTATACCTTGCAGGCAACAGGAAGACGACTGAGACACTGGGCAGTATCCTGAGCATAGGAAACCTCAAAGCCCGCCCATTCAGTGACACACTTCCTCCAACAAAGCCACACCCATTCTAAAAAACCCACACCTCCTAATAGTCCATATGGGATTACAGGGGCCAAGTACATTCAAACAACCACATTCTATTCTCTGGCCCCTGCAAACTTGTAACAATATCATAATGCAAAATGTATTCAGTCCGACTTCAAAAGTCCCCATAGTCTACAACAGTCTCAAGCTTGTTTTCAAGTTCAAAGTCTCTTCTGAGATCTAAGGCAATGTCTTAACTGTAATCCCCTGTAAAATTAAAATAAAAAAAGATCACAAACTTCCAACATATAATGGCACAGGATAGTCATTACCCATCCAAACATAGGAAATGGAGGGAAGAGAGATTGTTGGAGTCTCTGCAATGACCATGGTCAGCAGAGTAATGATCCCTGGAAGGCGACAAGCCAGTTCGGTTTAATGTCACTCAGTAATTGGAATTGGCATGAATTTGGTAGTCTGACCTCAGGTAGTTTATGTTAGGCATATTTAAGCACAGCACAATTAGGCGAAAGCTTTTCTGGTGACAAGTGTATGTACAATAAAGCCTAAGATGTGACTGCATCTATAATATATATATAAAATATATATACTTCACTCTTTGTGAATAATATATATAATTACATATATTATATACTTATATATAATTACATATAATATATACTTCACTCTTTGTGAAAGCTTTTCTGGTGATAAGTGTGTGCACAATAAAGCCTAAGATGTGACTGCATCTATAATATACATACATACATACATACATACATACATACAATATATATACACTCCACTCTTTGTGAAGTACCTGTGGCATCTTCCATAGAGATGGGTTCCTTAGATTGACTACATGTTGGCACCTTCCATAAAGATTGGTTCTATAGCTTGACAAGCTCACAGTAAAGGTCTCGGGGAGGATGTGGCATGATTTCAGCTATACTGATAGTGCAAAGATCCCAGGTTATTAACCACATATGCTCCCAGCCTTCTGAGTGGAAATCAGGTTATGCCTCCTTTCCATGTAGGGACAGCCCTGCATGTTTAACGCTCTTGGTTCCCCTCATGCTTATCTTTGAGCACAGGGATTTCCATGCTTCCTACAAGAGATGATTTTTAATAATGAGTTCACTTCTATGATAATGGTTTTATCCATTTTACGATGGCAGAGCCTATGTTGGCCTAGCTACCTTTAGTGTTAAGGTAACCTGCATCAGCCCTCCCCACTTTAATAGTGATTGGACTCAAGGTCTTGTGCAAGCTGAGCAGGTGCTTGCCAAATCACTAAATCGCATCACCATCTCAGCCACGCCTCTTAATGTGGTTGCTATGGGAACTGGATTTAAGCCTGAATTTGGAGGAGTTAAATATTCAAACAATAAGGCCAACCCATAAAAGCTAACAGTGAAAAGCTTTATAAATAATTCATGTAATATATATCTTAATACAATTATATGATATATTACAATGTCTTCCAGGTCTTTTGGAAGAGCAGCCAGTGCTCTTAACCACTGAGCCATCTCTGCATCCCTTCCCTCCCCCCCTGCCAAGTTCCTTAATACTTTAAAACATCATTTATTTTTTAGGTTAACTAAATGTGTATATTTATAGTGTGCAATCATGTATGTATCATGGGATTAACATACGCATCGTCTCACACAAGGCCTTTAATACTTTTGCATGCTGCCCATTACACTAACTTGAGAAAAAAGGGCAGGAGTCATAATCAGACAGTCAGGAGAGCTCAGCACAACATCTGGGTATCTTGCAGGATTATGTGTGACTGGGGCCATCTCTGTCACTTTCAGTCACTGAGTCCTGTCCTTCTGTTCTGGCTTCAGTAGAGCCAGAAAATGACATCGCAAAGAAGGTACCAGGAATATCAATGTCATTGGCTAGGATTTCTATCTGGTCAGTTTTTTAAAAAAATACGACTAAAAGTACCATTTTGCAGGAATGATAAGGTAATTCTTTGTTCTGTTATTTTTTTGTGGTGGTTGTTTTTCTTAATTGTCTTTTAACTAACAAAACCACAGATCTCTTCCATTTCATAGTTTGGGAAATATCACAAATGTCATTGAGGCTCTAACAAGTTTTATTCTTCAGTAAAAGAGCCATGCTTAGAGGCAGTTACTGTATTTCATTTTCCATCGCGTAGAAATGTGTCTACATGGGCTGGTTTTGAGTGATAAGTGAGGAGATCGCAAAGCCATTTAGTGAACATCTGTGCTAGTGTGAGTTGGTAGAGGCAATCAGTTGTAAACGTGTCACATATTATAAACTGTGCATAAGTGATGTGACAGGGGGGGTGTATGGTCCAGGCTCTTTGCATCACCTGGTGCGGCTTCTCAGAGTTGCTACTCTCGGGTTCTTTCCCCATGATTCTGACATATCAGCTACAGTGTGACTGACTCTTAGGATCCAGGCTGTGTGCCAACAGAGATGGAGGCATCAATCCAAGTGGGCACACACCGCCAATCCGCAGCCCCGTCGTGTCCTTCCAGATGCATCCAGGGCTGCATTTGTGTCATAAGCCTTTCCGAGGGTAAGACAATTTCAGTGGTGAATCTCTTCCTTCAGTCTCTCGGCTGTCACCGTCCCATCCTGCCACCTGAGTCACATCCCGTTAGATTCCATGGCTGAGCCCTGCCACCTGCCACAGATGGATAGACACTGGGGCAGAAATGTCATAAGACAGTTAACGCCACAGGAAAAACACAGAAGCAAACCCAGACGGGAGCTTTCTAGGAAACTCTCGGACCAAGCCAGCTCCATGGGGCGTTTTCTCGGCTGCAAAGAGAAACAAGACTGGGGTGAGCCTGGGCACTGGGGAAGGGAAGGCTGGGCTGGGCTGGCAGGATCCGGAAGAAGGACGGTGGCTGGCTGGGCCGTTGCATTTCCAAGGACATGTGCTTTAGGACATTGCTCCTACTCCCCTCTCTCGGAACTAAAGGTCCTATGGTTAACCCCTTTCTTGGATACACTCAATAATCTTTAAAATGTTTTCTATATTGAAATAATTACAGATTCACAGAAAGTTGGAAAAGAGTATGGGTCGTATCATATATCCTTCTCCTCTCTTCCCTCATGGGGGCATTTGAGGAGCACACGACATTCACCAGGAAACGGACATTGCTGCAACATTATTAACTGGACTAAAAGATTAGGGAGTATCCACCATTTTTACATACATTCAGGCACATGTGTGTAGTTCTACGCCCTTTTACCCTATGTGTAGGCTTCTCTAACCTGACACAAGCAAGATACAGAGTTACTCTCTCACCACAAAGGGACCCTCTTGGTTCTCGCTCTCTCCCCGTGTTTATTCTCTTCTCTTCACGTCATCCTCTGAAGGTGACTGGTCTGTAATCCAGCTTTATAATTTCGTCATTTTGAGGATGCTGTTTAGAAATTGAAATACACAGTATATAACCATTTCAGTTCACCCCCCTACCCCACCCCGCACTGAGTACAATCCCTTTCAGATTGCTGTAGGTTGTTGCATCTCTTGGGAGTGTGCTCCTTTATATAGCTCGGTAGCCATCTACAGTATGGATATGCTGTATGGCAGTTGCCTCTGAATTGGAGCATTCTTTCCAGGAAGGGCTGGAAAAGCTCACGGACCTCAGGAGGTAAACAAAAGGTCACAAGTCGGGAAGAATAGGCACTTGGAAGAGCCTTGAGAGTCTCTCTCCAACAGTATGAAAAGGTGTGAATAATCACTAAGGCAGGAGACCCGGTAGCCAGTGAAGAGATGCCCCGCCTGCTGAGCTACCCCAAAGCTGTGCAGAGAGCTCTCTGGCTGCAGCTTTAATGAGTCAAGGATGGAGCGGTATCCGAATCGTCCCAGCTCCTTTAAGTTGTCCTTTGTCAACAATCCTGTAAGTAGTCCCAGTAAAAACTCATTGGTTCACCAAGTCAGACCTTTTACCTTTTGTGATCATTACTTTGGTCTGTAGGAGGGGGGGGGAGAGAGAGAGAGAGAGAGAGAGAGAGAGAGAGAGAGAGAGAGAGAGAGAGAGAGAGAGAGAGAGAGAGAGCTGTGTCTCATCTGCCTCTCGGAGGCCATTTGGCTTGTTCCCACTTTTCAGAAGTGAAACGAGCACGTATCTACAGTTCTTTGCATGAATATAAACTTCAGTTTTCCTAGGGCAGGTGCTCAAGGGTAATTGCTTGGCTGAATGGTGGTGACATATTTGATACAGGCTTTTATGAGAAGCTGTAGGGTACCAGCTCTGATTAGAGATGGATGAGAAGTCTAGTTTCTCTACATCTTATCCAGCACTTACCACCGTTTTTTAAACATTATGTTAACAGGTCCGTATTGACATCACATTGTAATTTATGTGTGTTTGTGTGAGCATACACATATGGGCGTGTGTAAATACGGGTGTTGTGAGAGTACACGAATAGAGGGCACGAGACAACCTCGGTTATGTCCCTGTCTTCTGTCTGGTTTGAGGAAGAGTCTCTCTGGTGTTTTTTCCACTTCGAATGCTAGACTAGTCCATCTGCGAGGCGTTCGAAGAGTTTCTGTCTCTCTTTTCTTCTCCCCACGGGGAACACTTGGGCTATAGATGCTTACACTATACAATCTATTTTAAATGACGCCAGGGATTTGAACTCAGTTCATCAGCTTGGCAACGGCAATCATTTTAACCCACCGAGCCATTTCCCCAGCCCTACATTACACAGGTCTAAGTTTTGTTTTCCCCATAGCCAATGGCAGATCACATGTATTTTAGTATTTATATATTTTTTTGTCTGTGTCTTCCCTTTGATGATGTGTCTGCATTTGTTCATGTCTTTGGTTTCACTTTACAGTTACATTTTTCACTTTTGCTGTTGTAAATGTTGTTTAACTATGTGTAATATGTTGGGGGTGGTGGTGTGTATACTTGAATAAAGTATGCCTGCAGACTCCAAAGAGGGCATTAGATTGCAGGAGCTGGATTACAGTTGTTTGAGTCATCCTATCTGAGTCTTTTAGGAACCCAAGTCAGTTCTTCTGCAAGAACAGTTGGGCTCCTAACTGCTGAGCCATCTCTCTGAGCCATTCTTGTTGTTGTTGGTGTTGTTGTTTGAGGAGTTTGTGTGCTTTTTCTTCTTTCGTTTTTTTCCTCCTTCTTTCCTTCCTTCCTTCCTTCCCCTCCTTCCCTCTTTTCCTCCCTCCCTTCCTTTCATTCTCTTCCCCTTCCTTCCCTCCCTCCCTCTTTCCCTCCCTTCCTCTCCCTCTCCCTCCTCTCTTCTCCCTCTCCCTCTCCTCCCCCCTCTCTCTCTTTCCTTTGGGGATAGGTAGGAGCAACAGGGTCTTTCTATGTAGTTTTCCCTGGAATTCACTCTGTAGATCAGGCTGTCCTCCAACTGGCAGAGATCTGTCTGCCTCTGCTTCCTGAATGCTTGGATTCGTGGTATGCAACCAACGCAGCTTATTGGATTTTAAAAATTGAATTTTAAAAAGTTCTCTTTAAGTTCTAGGCTCTGCCAGATGTATCCACCCATAGCCCATGGTCCCCATACAGCTCAAGGATCTATGAAAGAGAGCCAACTCTAAATCCTAATTTATTTAAACCGTTATGAGGAGTGTTGTGTGTTGCGTGCGTGCGTGCGTGCATGCGTGTATGTGTGTGTGTGGTGGATTCTTCATATTTTTTTGTTACTTGATTGCTTGGTTCTCAAGCATAGACCCTGTGTTGATGACCTTGTGTTCACGTGTCAAAGGCTGGACACGCTTGTCAGTCTTTTGTCGTTATAGGATGATAGGCATTTCCTCTGAGGCTGGAGGCAGCTGTCTTTTCATTTGCTTAACTGGGTCTTTCATAGCCAAAAGTTTTTTCCCTGTGATGAAATCCAATTATTTTGTTCTTTCATGCCTTGCACTTTGCTGTCCTGTCTAATAACCTTTCTTCCAGCCTACGGTCCCGGATCTTTTATGTTTTCCTCTGAAGGGTTTGCTGGCTCTACACTTACATTTAAATCTGTCCAAATCGAACACACCTTGCCTGAGTTTTACACTTAGCCCATAATCCATTTGCATTAATTTCTGTATAAGGCATGAGAGGCCAAGGTTCATTCTCAATGCTTTTTCATATATTAAGGCTAATTAAAGTTTCGTATTAAGAGATTTATTTCTGAGTTTAACTCAAGTTGTGAAACTCTATCCTACAGTACTTTCTGATCTACGACACAGCACCAGCTACCCGCAGTGCAGGCAGAATTTCCTCTGGGCGCTGTGACTTTCGCATTTGTCTGCATACAACCTGATATTTGTCCCCACAACATCTGTCAGAGCTGGGCTCTGTGCAGAGCCTTTAGGAATTCTACTCAAAGAGTTAACAGGCTGAGAAACTGAGGCGAGTACCAGCGCAGCGGAGGGATGTGGGTATCTCCACTGACCACGGTGACTCTTGGTTCCCAGTGTGTGGGGATGCTGGAGACTGGAGCCTACTGGGAAGCGGTGTTAAAAGACGCCGGTCTTGAAAACAGATTGCCGTCTTTCTCCTGGTGAGGAGAGCGAGCGAGTCATCGCTCAGCACGACTAGCTTAGCTGCTTCACCGTGCGTTGTCACAGTTAGGGTTGCTGGCGCATTCTCTTCTATAGACACTCTTAATTGTCCTGCTGGTGCCGGTGATTTGAAGCAATATGAGGTCCCCACCAGAAACCAATCAGATGCTGGTGCCATGTGATGGGGCTTCCTGGCCTGTAGAACCATCAGCATAATACGCCTCCGTTCTTTGAAAGTTCATCCTGTCAGCCTTTGTGTCTAGTAACCGAGCACTGACAGCCAAGATCTGAAATCAAAAGCCCGAAGGACAGAGTAACAGAGAGGGCCCAGCGACTTGGACGAGAACGCCAGGGATGAGCCGTGTTCTGATAGACAGAGGCTGTCGGCTCCTAGCCTGCGTTCTAAAGACAAGAGTTTCCTTTTACTTCCCGAGAGAGCCAGCATTTCAGTGTCTAGCGGGAACTTGCTGTGTTTATACACACATGCACACACTTTTAAAAACGGGTTCTTAGTGGAAAGATGTTCCCTTGCCTGTCCAAGTTTGGGAGCAAGACATATGGCCACACAATACACCCTGCCAGATCACTGTGCTGTGCCATGTGTTAGCCTGTGTTTCACATCGTCTCGGGTGACTTAAGGATGGCCCTTATACTCCATCTTGTTTCAGCCCATGGAGGCAGTAACGTGGGGAGGGGTAAGGAGCATGCGCAGGTCAAAGGTGTCAACGAGCATGCGCCGGTCAAAGACGTCATTGCTTTTTGTTCTAAAGGATTCATCTTCCCATCCACAGCTCTGTCTTTAACTGTGGAGAGCATTTTCAGTGCATTCCAGCTTCTAGCACATTCTCCCTGGGTTTGGCCTCTCCTCTCCTTTGAAACAGGGATTGTGTACATGGAGCCAGTCCTGGAGCGTGAGAGTCATGCCTCACACTCGCTTGGACTAATTATTTAAGAACCAGTGTGACCCCGATTACCTTCCGGAGGCATATCAATCTTCCTTCACAAATAGGTTAAATAAAAAAAACCCAAACAACCAAACAACAACACAAAAACATCCCAAGTTGTTCGTAATTTGCAATGTACAAATTTCAGAAAAAATTCTGAAAAACCGGCAAGGTAGTCATTTGGAATGTGGGCCTCCAAATATCCCACAGCTCCAAAATTACATGTATGGCAAGCTCTCAAGCCAGCTCACAAAAGGCCTACTTATCCAAAGGAGCCCAGTTAAAAAGCCTCCGCAGACTAATCACGAGGAGTGATGAGTTTCTGTCGGAATGCATGGCTTATAGCGACTGCAAGTCAAGAAAGCGGAGTATAGTAAATCTTGAGCTTATTTCTACTTTGCTATTAGGATTTTGAAGCTGGGTGCCAGTAAAACAGGAGACACACCACACACAACACACAAAACACACCCAGCGAGGGGGGGGGGGATGCTTACTGAATCCGTTCTCAAATCCTAGGAACTTCCAAAAGAACATGAGCAATTATAATTCAATATTAAGTTCTAAGGCTCAGAGATTCAATTCAGAAGTCTGTATCCTTAGGATGCAGTGACCGAGCACTCTCGTCTGGTCACTGCTGCACTGGGATGTGCACTTGCAGTGGGCAGGCAGGACCCAGCCACAGCTGCAGCAGAAGTTGCCGATGTCAGGCTTCCTAGGATGAAAAACGACAACAACAATTAGATCCAGATTTTTTTCTCTCTCTCATCTCTTTTTCTATTTCTCTGCTCTGCCCCTCAGGAATTTGTCTCAGTTAAGACAACAGAGTAAGAATGATACCAAAGATGAAAATTAAGAGAGGACTCCTTTGAGACTTGTGTTTCTTTGTTGGGATGGGGTGAAGGTCACCTCGCGATGTAGTCCAGACTACGCTTGAACACCGAGGCTCACGAGTTCCATCCTGCCCTAGCGCCCTGAGCAGCTGTGCTTGCTAACCATCTTTCAAAGTGATCAGACAGTAAAAAAGCGATGCTTGACCAAAAGAAAAAACAGCCTCGGGAAAACTCTACGTGCCTATGATAGTTTTACATTATATCTGAATTTGACCTAAATATTTTCAACAACAATCAGTTTGACATACGAACTAAGAGTTGCCTGAAAGAAGGAACCTCAATCGAGAAAAATGCCTCTATTAGATCAGCTGTAGGACATTTTCTTAATGAATGATTGAGGGGGAAGGGCTCAGCCCATGGTGGGTGGGTGCCACCCCTGGGTTGGCAGTCCTGGGTTCTATAAGAAAGCTGAATGAGCAAATCACGCAGTACAAGTCAGTAAACAGCTTCTGTATCAGCTCCTGCCTCCAGGTTTCTTCTCCATCTGAGGCTCCTGTCCTGACTTCCGTCAATGATGAACAGTGGTACAGAAATATAAGCCAAATAAACCCTTGCTCCTCAACTTGCTTTTTGATCTTGATGGTTTCTTCTCACGGCAATAGGAAACCCTAACTAGGACAACCTGGTGTCTATTATTGTCCCTATTTAGCTGATGGAAACGGAACCTGCTAGGCTCCTGGCCCAAGAACCAGTAAGCAAGGCACCCCTTCAAAGTCAGACACAGCTCCTGCAGAGTGATCGCCATGCTTTCTCCTGCTCCCCCCGGTACAAACCGTCCAGGTCCTCTGCCTTGGAAACAGATACATGCTACCGTTTTCCAACCAGAAACAAAACTACGCTAACGGCAAAGATGACACCATTTCTCGACTCCATCCAGTGAAGGGAAGATGGTGTCAGCACAGAGCAGACTCAGTGTCTGGTCCAACTGAGGTGGAGGGCGCCGCAGGCAGCAGCCGAGACTGGGCGGGGTCGGGGTTGGGTTTGTGAAATGGATGCTGTACCTGCCCATACTACAAGGAAGAACCCCACGTACTTGTCTATCATTTTTACTGGGCCCAGATTAATGCCACAAGCCAGTGACTATCCAGGCAATTCTGAAACAGAACAAGAGTGGAAAAAAATGCCCTATGTGGTAGAGAAGAAAGCATTTGGTTTTTCTGGATCACAAATGCGGGGGCTGTTGCATCTACCCTGACACCACCAGAGTGTAAACCCAATTACTGAACCTTAGAGAAGCTAAAGCTTAGAAGAGGGCTGTGATTCTCCTTAGAAGTCACATTGCATAAAACCACCAGGATTTCATCCTGGGTCCGATTCGGGGGCTGCGTTTCGATCGCCCCCTAGTGGACAGTAGGGATATTACCTTAGCAATGTTCAAACTGACTGCATAGTTTCCGGATTCTTTTTGTTTGTTTGAAGCTTTTTTTGTTCGAGACTGAACAAATTCTTAAGTAAACTAGTGGATTTTTAAGAAATGTAGGTAATAGTAGAACTATGTCTCTACCTTCCAAGTGCTGGGAATTATTAGCGTTATTTTTTTCTCGTGAGGAATATTGCTATTGTACAAGCCCATACAACACAAAACTCTGCTTTCGGTAACAGCTAGAGCCCAATTGAATGATGGAGAGCTCCAGACGGGGAGTGGGTGTTTGCCTGTGGAGCAACCCGCACCTTTTGCTCCCTCCAGCTTATCACAGCCAGGCAGCTAGTTCTCTCCGAGCATGGCTGCATGGCGGTGCTGGTGGGCAGCTTGCCGTCCTGGGAACATGCCCCATTCCTTTCTGTTCTAGTCAGATGTTCAACCTTCTCCTGTGATTTGGAGCAAGCTGTCCCGTTTCCTTGGCTCCGACTGCTCATCTGTTAGTAAAATTATGGGGAGGGGCACAAGATTGCCAACAAAGTCCGAGCCTAGAGACAGGAGGATCAGAAGTTCAAGATCATCCTCATCTACATAAGTCTGAGGTCAGCCTTTAAAAAAGTGAGCGTAGACGGAAGGAGCTAGTTGGGGACTCTTGAAGGGAGGGTGTGAGAAGCTGGAGACCAAGGAAGATGGAGAAATAAAGTTTGAACTGGGGCCCAACTGAGATCCCATTTGGTCTTTCAACCAACAGGATTTCATAGGTCCTAGGAGAATGGATTATCCTTAGATATTAGTGCAGCAAACAGTGCTTTAAGAGAGAAGGTTAGGGCTGGACAGATAGCTCGGCAGTTAAGAGCACCTGCTGCTCAAGAGGATCCAGGTTCGATTTCCACCACCCACATGGCAGCTCACACCTGTCTGTAATTCCAGTCCCAGGGAATCCATTACCTTCTTCTGGCCTCCAAAGGTATCCGACAGCCAGGGTGTGTGCACGCATGCATGCAGGCAAAAACACTCATGCATATAAAATAAAAATAAATCTTTAGAGATGTATTTTGAAACACGGAGGCAGGCAGGGTAAGCCTGTCTGGTGTGAAGGGGGAGGGGTGTCCCTGTGGCAGAGACAGTTACCCACACTTGAGAACCTGTGGAGTCAGGAAAACCTAAAGGGATCAGCGAGAAGCCAAGGTCAGCAACAACAACATCGATGGATCCTCATTATCAATTGGATTCATCTCAGGGTACTTCTTGGGGTGTGCCCCTGAGGGTGCTTCAAGAAAGGCTTAGCTAAGGACGGATTTGGGTGGTGCTGTCCCCTAGACTTGGATCCTGGGCTGAAGAGAAGTGAAAGAAAAAAGATATAGTGGAGTGAGCCAGTGTTCTCTTGTAGTTGGAACGGCGGGGCTGTGTCCCACCACCCGGCTAGCTTTACCCAAGATAATTACACGGAAACTGTATTCATTTAGATACTGCCTGGCCCGTTATCTGTAGATTCTTATTGGTTGATTCTCATATCTTGCTTTAACCCATATTTAGTAATCCATGTAGCACCACGAAGTGGATCGCTTACCAGGAGAGATCTTAACCTGCGTCCATCTCGGAGAGGAGAGGCATGGCGACTCACTATGGTGACTGCCTGAAGTGTCTGTCCAACTCTGCTTCCTTTCTCCCACAATTCTGTTCTGTCTACTCCGCCTACCTAATTTTCTGTCTTCTTAAAGGGCCAAGGCAGTTTCTTTATTAATAATGAAAGTAACACATAGACACTCCTCCATTATTTCCCCTTTTTCTGTTTAAACAAAAAAGGCTTTAACTTTAACATAGTAAAATTACATGTAACAAAACAGTTATCAAGCAAGAATTACAGTTACAATATTTAGATCTATTTTATCTTTTATCATAACTAAGGAAAGCTATAACTATCTATTTATTTTTCAACTCCATCAAAGACTCCAGAAGGATATAATATTACCTAAGTAAACAAGTCATATGCAACTTTCAAACTCTAGAAATGACAGAGACAACTCGCTGCCTGGACAGTCACCCAAAGTTCCTCTGTACCGTTGGAGCATCCATCTTTGGCCTTCAGGCCCATACTGTCCAGCAGACATTTTCATGAAGCAGGAAATTCCAAAGACAGTTCAGTCACTTTCTGCTGTGTCCTGTAGAATGTCTCGCAGACTCTTTCACGAATCAGGAACCCTGAGAGACCATCTCACCTTTAGGCAAGTTCAGCAGTCCTCTCTCTGAGGGTTCTTTGTGTCCAGTTTATGCAACAGTCCAGGCAAGAGCAGTTTCTTGCCCAAATGGCTATCAAACTCCATAAGGAGCCTCTTCGATGCCCATCCTCCTCTTGAAGTAGATTGGTGCTGCCAGGAGCAGACGTGTCTCACTGTCATGAAAAACCCTAAGTTATTAAAACATTAAATGCCATATTTTGCAGTCTTTGAAAGATATGAAGAATGTCCTATCTGAAATATATCTATGCACATCTAGAAAATCTAACTAACATGACTACAAGCTTGACTATTATCGATGATTATCCATTAACAACCTATATTTTTTAATTATACATTACAGTTTTTAAAATGAACTACACAATCAAAATACCTTAATCAGTATCAGAAATACATATACATATAACAAAATTGACCTTAAAATCTATACCAATGTAAATTATTCATATCCATATCAAAAACAGGGCGGGATGAAAAGCAGGCATGCCCACAGCTCCTCACTACATTCTCTCACTGCTCCATGATCCATCGTGACAGATGGAGTTCCAGTCCCAGACCACTGCCCACAGTGAACTCGACCCTGACTTCCTGCCATCATGAACTGTGGCCCTCGGAAACCATGGAGCTGAAATAGACTCCTTCCTTGGGTTGCTGTTACCAGATATTTGATCCAAGCAATGAGGAAAGGAACAATACAGTGAGTGACCCACTCAGTGTACCTGGGGGCCTGGAAGTGGATACCAAATCACAAGGGCTCCACTAAGATTAGAGGCAGGGATTAGTGGGTCTCAGGCTGAGCATGGCATCATTGCTGCCAACCACATAGCCCAGGCCTTGGAGCCAGCAATCAGTATCCCAGCTGGGCCAGCTACATCCCACCCTGGACTGTGCAGTATCCTTTGGGTGTGGCACAGTAGTGATGCTTCCGGGTTAGTGCTGGAGGCAGCCATGGTGCAGAGTACCAGTTCTCATGCACCTTTCACATGCAGCTTTTGAAGCTGATAACAAAGCCACTCGGCTAACGGCACAGTTCTGAGCTTAATTCTTTCTTTGCTTCATGATGCCTGAGTGCAGAAGAGAAATCTTTCAAATACTGTCAGAGGAGGCAGGAGAACTTGAGTTGGCTATGTCTGGCTTGCATTTTCTCCTTGATGGAACAAACTGTCAGGGCTGGGGTAATATTTGATTTGGCCTGTGGAGCCCCTGTGCACCCTGGGGAACACGGTACAGCAATCTCAATTCACTAAGACTCCAAAGAAGAAGAGAAGCTGACACTGCCTATTAGCAAGGCTCCCGGGTCTCCTGGGGGTCTCACAGGCGAATCTCTTTTTCCTTCATCCACTGTTTTGGAATACAAGATGGGTGTGCATTTTTAAGTTTCAAGGTTTTCAGAAACCCAATGCAAGTGAAGTCTTTCTTGCTGTAGCCACTGGAAACAATAGATCTCCAACGTAATCCAGATTCCATTGGTCTATATAATCTCTCTCACCCACAGAACAGTCTAAAGTGACAGCCATTAGACTTGCCGTATTTTGAATCTAGACTGTCCGACAAAGCTCGGGGTGCCATTGGGACTGGTAGTTAGAGCCCCTTGGAGGTGGAGCTTAATTGGAGGAAGTAAGGTTGTTGAAGTTGGGACCCTACCAGTGGTTCTCAACCTTCCTAACACCACGACCCTTTGACACATTTCTTCATGTTGAGGTGACCTCCAACCAGAAAATTATTTTGTTGCTACTTCACGACTGTACTTTTTACTACTGTTGTGACTTGTAATGTAAATATCTGATAAGCAGGACATCTGATATGGGACCCTGTGGGGGTCGTGGCTTACAGGCTGGGAACTACTGCCTTAGGACCTTTCTCATTGCTTCTCTTTGGAAGGAGGTGACAGGTTTCCTTTGCTGTCCTCTTTTATCGTGGTGATGACCACAAACCCCAAATAATAGCACCAAGTGACCATGGACTGAGACCTTTGAAATTATTAGCCCAATTAAACTCGTTCGAAATTCATTTAATCTCAACATTTTATCACTAGAACGGGCAATTAATTAACACAAGCTTCAAAAGTGATTACTTTGAACTAAGAACACACTCAGTTTTGACAATTAAGACAATCTGGTCATAAAACAAGGCATGGTGGCATCCTCTTTACAAATCCAGAGCTTAGATCTAATCTAATGTGGATAATGAAACCCTTTGATCATAGGGGAACCCGAACTTATAAGATAAACAAAGCAAACTTAGGACTTCTGAGACCCCACCATGGTGAGAGGTTAATCCCCTCTTCCTTTCACAGTCTCTTAGGACAGAAATTACCCAGAGATTGGTCTTACTGTCCTATCAGCTGACAGCCTCGTCTCCTGAGCGGCTACCCTCCCATAGAGCTCCGCAGACCAGGGGTAGCCTGCAGTGACTGCAGGGGTCGAGGACAGCACTGCTGGATGATTCCAGCTGCTGAGCCAGTTTCTTCCAACACGGCTGCTTAGTTTCAAACTCAAATCCATGTTCTAGAATGCCTCTTGCTCCCCTTCACAACCCCTCAGAGTCAGGGCCTCCTGGGAGACTCGATGGAGGAAAAGTTTCAGTTGCTGTTTTTCCTCCCTTTATTTAAAAAAGTTTAAGGCTTTATGTACCTGTGTGTGTGTGTTCAGAAGATAATGATAAAGTTGTTTCTCTCCTTTCACCATGTGAGCGTCAAGGCTCAAACTCAGGTCATCAGGCTGGGTGGCAGGGCAGGCACCTTTACTGACTGAGCCACCCTGCTCTGAGGAGGTGTTAACCCGGTACTTACTCTGAAGATATAATTTTGTGCATCACCTCATGCTTAGCTAGGTTACACGGAAGACCTGTGTCATTGGCAAAGTGACTTTTCACCCCTCACAGACCAACTCAGGCCCTTATGTCCAGTCTTTGTGGAATCCTGAGTTTAATTCCTCAAGTTGGCCAGCATCAGCAGGGGCCCCTGTCCAAGGACTGGTGAGAAATGCCTGCTCACCTAAGAGGATTAGGCAGTGCACAGCCAGCTACTGAGATGTTTTATGGCTTCAGCTCTAATCTCTTGTGCACGCTTTGCCAGCAACCACCAGCCAGGACTTGGTTCCCTTGCTGCTGATGTTCCACTCCAAGGATGTCACGGCTCTTCTCTTTGCCGTCATCTTCTCTTCCCCATAACAATCATTAGGTGTTTTTAAACAAAATTATTCACATGTGTGAGCATGACGTGTGTGTGTGAGGTGGGTGGGGCTTGATGTGTGTACGGATGTCAGAGGATGACTTTGAGGAGTTGCCTCTCTCTTTCTACCAGCTGGTGGGTTCTGGAAATCAAACTCAGGTCGCCAGACTTGCATAGCTAGTGCCTTTACATGCTGAGCTCTCCTGCTGGCACCGCAGTCTCCAGTTTTGTTCTGAAGAAGCTCAACCCTCCTTGTGACCTCTCAACCAGGACACTAGGACCCTGCTTCTTTCACCTAACCTACTTAGGCTCCTGGGGTTGTCCGAAGCACGATTCATAAGATAAAAACTCAGGGTCAGAAATTGGGGTTCAACCTGAAGACCCATAAAGTAAAACAGTCAGTCACTGGTTCTTACCTCCACCTCAGTCCAAAATGGCGATCCTGCTTCCAGGAATCCCAGAATGAGACTGTGTGTTGAGAGCTGTCTCGAAAGGAAGCTGGCTTTCACTTACAGGCTCATCTTCATTCTGAAGCACAAGGGCTAGCAAACTGTGGTTGTCAATTTGCTTGGACCCAGAGACACCACGGAGATTAGGAAGGACATCTTCAGGTGTCTCTGCCACTGTCTCCTGGGTGAATCCCTTGATGGATTCACAATGTGATGGCATGGCTGGGAGATGAAGCCTAATTGGTGGTTGTGGATCGCTGGGGCGTGCCTACCGTTGAAGGATGCCGCTTACTGTGGTCCTCTGCCCCTTCTCTCCTTCCTAGCTGCCGTGAGATCAGCAGCTTGGTTCCGCTGTATGACCTCACCACCATGGTGTTCTGTCTCCCGCTGTATGACCTCACCGCCATGGTGTTCTGTCTCACCGCAGGCAGATAACAGAACAAGTTGACCATGGACTGAAACCTCTGGCATTGTGGGTTGAAATAATCCTTTCCTCCCTTAAGTTGTCCTGTCTGGCATTTGTCTTGGTGACAAAGATTCAGGCTAATACACCTGTCTGAGTTGAACATTCACTTTTACTAAAATGCAACTGTCGTATGTCTGCAGTTGGAGGCAACAGCCATTATCACCGAGCAATTTCTGGCCCCGTTTTCTAGTGAGTTGGAAAATCAATTTATCTGCAACTAGTTTTGGATGTTGATTAAGACTCTTATCATATAGTACTAATGTTTGTCGCCAACAACAACAAAAACCTCAACCAAAACTTGGTTTCCCATGATGCTTTTCTGTACTGTTGAGATATTCTAACTTTTTTTTTTTCTAATGGCTATCTTTTCTCTAAGTGGTCAAGGAGTTGTTAGGATGTATGCCAGTTTTCCTTTCCGAACCTAACTAAAGACACCAAGACCTAGAGATACTTCGGACATTAGCAAAGACAACTAATACTTTATCCTACCTATATGTGTGTGTGTTCGATTCATTTTAACAAAGTTGAGTCTGCTGTTTTCATGAATTCTGTGAATAAGTAATAAGCTATTACTGGTGAGTATTGTTTCTTACTAGTTTCATTAAAAATGAAAACAATTTTCTTTGGAAAATATTTAAAAGTATTACATTTTTCTTTCTTTTCCTTGTCTTTTTTTTTTTTGGTTGTGAGTCTAACCTTTAATGGCTGAACCATCTCTCCAGTTCAGTATTATGGTTTTTAGTTTAAGACTATACTTGTGAAATTATGTGGACCTGGCAGCTAAACAGTTTCTCAATGTCACAGAGGGTTCTTAGGATGTCACATTTACATTACTTTAGTTTAACTTTGTTTCCCTCTGTCTTTGTGTTATTTCTCATTCTCCTCCTTCCTATTTTATATAGGTATATTTTATCTTCATTGCAACATGTGAATATTAGTAGTTTAGGCCAGAAAGATGACTCTCTGGGTGATGCCACCAAGTCTGACAACCTGAGTTTGATTCTTCAAACCCAGATCTTGGAAGGGAAGAACGGATTCCCTTAAGCTGTCCCTTTGCCTTCCATGTGAGCACAATAGCATGCATATCCTTTCCGCCATTAAATGCAATTTTATTAAATATGATAAAATATCCATAGTTTATTTTATCTAATTGCACCAGGTCTCAGATTTATTTGTATGCTGAACATCTAGTTAATTTCAACTCCATTATTACTTACTTTTTTCTTTTTCGGTCCATAATTACCTTGTATATTTATACACATTCCTTGAGTTGAATAATACATTATTTTGATTGGTCTTCTTTATTAATGCTAAATTCTTGAGCGTAACAGCTTTCCTCTATGCACTGATTTAATCATATCCTCAGGTTATGAAGTATAGCTTTCAAATTTATTCATAATTATCATGGTTTAGTGCTGTCCCCCGCAAATGCCGCATTCTTTGCTTTAAGGATCCATGATTTTGAAGTTTTTGACTTTTCCTTTTATCATGATAAGGAGCAGCGGGCAGGGAGAATCTTACTCTGCTCTTAGCTGTGCCGTCCACTCCATCCACCCCCGCTGCTACATTAACCAGTTTTTCACTGCAGCCTGAAAATCTGAGAAAAATCAACGTGGAGAAAGATCACTCGGGCTCGTGGTTTCCGATCGTGGTCAGCCGGCCGTATGGCTTGGAGACTGTGGAAAGACAGAGTACAGGGCGCCCAGGGAGGGAGAGGAAAAAGACGGATGGGGCAGCATGGCAAACACACGAGGCCTGGGTATACAATGCCCTGTTTCTCCCTAAGTCGTGCTCTATTGGCGTTTGTCCTGCAGTGAGACATGTCCACTATCTCCCAGCGCAGCTATCAGCTGGGATAAAACTCTCAAATCCTGGGGGAATTAATCCAGATGGAGACTTCGAGTTCGGGATTGATGGAGGTGAGGAGGAAATGAGGAGGAGCCCGACCTCTGAAGAAGCACATTGTCCTTTAATCAGAATGATTAAATGGTTTCATCTCTCCGAAGACGTGGACACCGTGTGCACAGGTGCAGGGGTCTTGTAGGGCAGAAGGTGGAACTTTGGTGGAGGAGGTCACCTGCAGATGTGTTCTTTGTAGTTTATTGAGTCTCAATAAACTCAGCAGTTGTTTCCATTACTATGTTGACTTTCCTGTCAGGCAGGTATGCTGAGTTGGGAGTATTTCAGTTTATTGGCCGTTCATTGTGTTAGGCTATTAACCCTTCATAGGCTATAGCAGTGCCATTAGAGCCGGCCAACTGCTGTGGGAACTCCTTCAGCCAATAGCCTTTAAGATACTAGCCCACTTTGGGCATGGCCAAATGTACTATATAGAGAGAGATATAAAAACGTGTGCTTTGGCTGCTGGATTCGGTTCCTGTTCCCAGCTCATGCAGAGGATTGCTGATCTGTGAGTCAATCCCTAAATAAAGAGACCTTTATTATACTCCATTCTGAGCTAGTGTGGGACCATCTTATTATAATCCTTAATAGCCAACTTTTGAGTATCACTGTAGACATTCTCTTTCCTCTTGTATCTCTGGGAATGCAAATTCAGTGTAGGAGCCAGCCATGATAAGCTAAATATGAACAGATCACCCAAAAGAAGTTCTTTACTTCCAACCATTATCACCTGCCAGAGTAGGACTCAGCCATCCATAACTTTAATGGAGGCCTGAGTCTCAGTAGCTCACCCTGAAGCAATACCTGGTTGCAGAAAGGACCATAAACTAGGTTTCCTGAGCACCACCCAAGAACAGACCATCCAAAGGAAATGCCTAATGTTCCAACCACTGTAGACAGAAACACCTGCTAGCACACACTCACCAGGACACCCCTAGACAAATGTCAGCCAATCAGGGGTCCTGAACCTCAGAGACCCCTCACCCCTACCTTTACTACTATAAAAACCGAACTCTAACTGAGCTCGGGGCTCTCTGTTCATTCCAATATGTTGGACATGTGGAGAGACAGAGTTTGCAGACTTGCATAAAATAAAGGCTCTTTGCTTTTACACATGGGACTAGGTTTCCTAGTTGGCTTTTGGGAAACTTCGCGGATTTGCGCATAACACTCAGCTGCTCATATTTAGCACTCTGGCTTGGGTTTCATAGCATCCTTTCCCTTTAGATCCGGAAGGCTCGGACCTCATCCATTCATTTACTGAGAAGCAGCCCGTCAAGCTCTGGTTCGATTGTTGGTGCTTTGCTGCTACTCTCTTCTTAATTAGATCCACATATTCTTTAGAATGGTCTGAAATATCATTTTTATGTGTGTATTTCTGAAAGAGAGCATTCTATTCCTTCATCTCTTATTACATTTCTCAGTAATTCTCTCTCTCTCTCTCTCTCTCTCTCTCTCCCTCTCTCTCTCTGGGTGTGTGTGTGTGTGTGTGTGTGTGTGTGTGTGTGCATGTATGTGGGTGGGTGGGTGCTTATGTATATACACTTTGGTGTGGAGGTCAGAAGACAACCTCAGTGTTGTCCCTTGGGTCCCATCTACCTTGTTGTTTGAGACAGGGCCTCTCTTACTGACCTATAGCCCATCGAGAAGGCAGGTTGACCAGTTAGCCCAAGGGATCTACTTGTCTTTACTTCCAAGCTCTAGGATTACAAACATGTGTGTCCCCATGCCTGGCTTTTTCTCATGGGTTCTGGGGATTGAACTCAGATCTTCACACTTGTATGGCTCTTTAAGATCAATATTTCTCTCCACACCTATTAGTAGTTACTTTTTTAAAATAATAATTGACAAGTATTCTGTATCCATAGAACTACACTAAACTGAAGGTCAACTGTGAAGGGATCCCCCTCATCAATCCAAAAAGAACTTTATTGTCTTAAATATTCCTCTGAGTGATGTCTGGTCCTTCTTTCCCCTTCATTCTTTCTATATCCTTTTCATTTTTAACCACCCATAAAACAAGTAGAGTTTACTGGCCAGATTTACCATGTTGAAAACACAGGACAGAGCAAGGCAGGAAACAAAGAGTGGGACTACTTTTTGGTGGGTGTTATCGAATAATCTTTTTGTACAGTGTGAAGAAGTGTCACTTGGATTGGTTTAATAACAAGCTGAATAGTCAATATCTAGGCAGGAGTTTCGGAGCCGAAGGAACACTGGGAAGAAGAAGGTGGAGTCGCCAGTTCACACTGAGGGAACAGACATACAAGAAAAGTAAAAGCCAAGAGTCATGTGGCAACATGTAGATAATAAAAAAAATAGGTTAATTGAAGTTATAAGAGCTAATTAGAAACAAGCCTAAGCTATCAACTGAGCTTTCAAAATTAATTAGTCTCCGTGTCATTTATTTGGTGCTGGCTGATGGGACAGAGAAAGACTAGCTATAGGTAGGCCTGAAGATGCTCAGATTCCAAGGCTTTTGTGGATTTGACTTTGCAGTTGGGCATGTGTGTGTTATTGCCCGAGGCTATCTGAGGGCGGCTGCCAACAATTGCTAATGATTGAAGGTCAGCAGGTGTGTCAGTAAGCCCCTGTGTGATCTCCTGTGTTTTAACCTGTGTAAACCACTTTGGCCATCAAAGACCCTGACTGAGAGGACCCCTTCATCTTCGGGTCATACAGTTTCTTTGGTGTTTCTGGACAAGTCTAACTGCAAAGAAAAGAAAATACAAAACCATCCACTGGCTGGAGGTATGGTAGCCTGACGATAGTGCGTTTGCAGGGGGCCCTGGGTTCCATCTGGATGCTGTAAACAAGGATTCTTGGAAAGAAGCTGTGTCTGCAAAGACTGCATGACTAATTAGAACCTCGGTAATGTGGAGATATTGGGATGTTGCCAGTCCAGAGCCTAACTATCTTGTCTTTGTCTGGCTTTAGTCCCCAAACAGCCACTCTTTGCCTACCTCTATGTCAGAGCTAACATCCTGGGATTATTAGATAAACATCTTTTGGAATCTATCACCTCAGCAGACCAGTCACTAACTTCAACCAACCCAAGAGCTGAGAATGTCATCAGATAGCACTGGGGATCTACGGGAGATATAGATAGCAAGGGTCTCTGTCTTACTCCGACCTCCTCTCTGGAGTTTCTACTGATGTATTTTAAAGTTGCCTTGATTTGTGGCTTTCTTTGTTCTGCCACTATAAAACTTCATGAAACTGCTTCAACATGGGAGCGTGGAACCTATCATAACCTAACCCTGTGCTTCCGGGACCATGACCACTCGAATTTAGCTCCAGAATAAACTATCTCTTATTTTCCCTTTCAGGAGGGAGCTGCGATTTGTGTTGACAGCGCAAACAAAAAACAAAATCAAAAGTAGAAAGTTCACCGGAGGCTTTGCATAAAGCTGCACAATAGTCAGATGGAGTAGCGACTCAGTCAGCTTTTTGCTTAGGGCTCACTGACTCATGAATGTTCATGGCCCCCTTTCATTCTGTGCTGGATGCTGTTGATTCTGGAGAGGAGCCTTGCAGACCGAGGCCAGTTCTGCTTTCAGAGATGCCAAAGCGAAGCAGGTGAGCTTATGGTTCTTTCCAGCCACCTGTCTCGTGTGATGTTTTCAAATGCCTCCAGGCTGGGGATTTGCTTCATTCTCTCTGTCTCGGCTTTTTGAAATAAAATAATGCCCACAATTAGAGCTGGAAGGCTTTCCTTCAGGAAGGTGGTAAGAGCCCTGGCCCTGTTTCCATACAGCTTTATATGATGTCGATCTTTGAATGTGGCCTCTATTTCTAGCTCTTTCTGAAAAAGAAGAGTTTAAAAACACACAACTTCCCAAGCAGATGGCTCTTCTATTTATTGTTCCAGAAGTGTGTGTGGGAACTGGAGGGAATGAATGGAGAGAGGATGGTGGGAACCCATGGTTTCCATAGCATCCCGTGGCCATGCGTCTACGAGAACTCGAGTGCTGGCCGCTCTGTGGGTATTGCTTTCCTTTGCTAACTGCTAAACTGCTGGGGCATCTAGAGCTGACTTCGAGAAGATGCTTCCCTTCTGTACCTGGCTCTCCTCAGAGATCCATCTCACTGGCCAGGAAGGTAGCAGATGTCAATGAAAGCAGCAATGAACTGCTCCCAGGAGACCAGCCTCACTCTTCCAGGAGAGAGGGACAGAGGCTCCCTGTTAAAAAGGACCTCTCCTTCTCAAATTGAAACGTCAGATCTGTCTTTTGTCCTGATTGCAGTTGTCAAACTCCAGTAGCCATGCTACAGAAACAACAACAACAAAACAAACAGCAACAAACACCAAAACAAAAAACTAGCGACTTCAATAATACAGAGCTAACAGAAGACTGTTACACAGACCTGGGACCCCGGCGGGGGGGGAGGGGCGTGGGTGTCTCACTGTGAGAATGAATAAATTATATGTGATGATATTTTGTTTGTGCTTTAACAAATAAAGCTTGCCTGAAGATCAGAGTGTGGAGCTAGGCACACTAGTTAGCCCTAGAGGCCAGGCAGTAGTGGCGCACACCTTTAATCCCAGCACTCAGGAGACAGATGGATCTCTGCGAGTTCAAATCCACCCTGGGCTACACAGGATTGAATTAGTCTAAAAGAGAAACAGAGTCAAGTGGTGGTGGCTCACACCTTTAATCTCAGCACTAGGGAGGTGGAGACGGGAAGTGATATGGGTGGGCGGGAGGAGACAGGAGCTGAGAATTCACTCTCAGGGTTCCTAGAGACAGGATTGCCTTTTTGGTATGAGGTAGAGTTAAGAACTAGTGGCTGGCTTCTCAGCTTCTCTGATCTTTCAGCTTTCACCTGCTAAGATCTGACTCTGGGTTTTTATTATTAAGAGCAATTAGAGTTCGCGCTACACGTACAGACTCTGTTTCACAGCTGCTTCTAGTAACCCACTGGCACTACCACCAACCTATACATGAAGCGCAATTGCCTTTCTCCAACCTTAGCGCTGAGCAATGGGACAATATGTCTGCCTTCGCTGTGTATGTGCACAAGGTCACTGTAGACCATTTTAATTGCAGGTCATACTGCCTAGCTAGTGGCCCAAACTCGAGGCTACGAATTGGTCTACAATGCTCCTGGGTTGGAAGTGGCCCTAGATACAGACTTAAGAAAAGCAAACTCATTCCTTTTTTTCTAAGCATTTCCAAGAACTAAGACGTTTAAACAAACGAACTCACCAGTGTGATCACAGACTCCTAAAGATGCCAGACTCTATCCACAGCCACAGTTGAAAATGGGGACCCAACGCTCAGTGTCTGGATGTTTCTAAAGCAGTATTGCTAGCCAGAGGACAGGAAACAAGTTATTTTAAATTTATGTTCAAAAGAAACAACAGAAATGGAGGGGCCTCTAGCTGTTAGGGACTCTCAGACTGGGTGGGCATAATGACAAACACTTGTGCAGACAGGAAGTTTCAAGACCCATGTTGGCGGAGCCTGTGTTTTCTGAGCCCGTGTTCTCTGAGGCTTTTCCCCTTATTCTACAGATGCCCTCTTTCTCTGGGCTTCACACTCTTCCGTCTCTGATAACAAGTTCATCTCCGTTTGTAATAGGAAGACAAAACACTGGGTGAAAGCCCACCCTAGCACTTAACTTTAATTCTGCTCAAAGCTCTGACTTCAAACACATCAACATCCTGAAAAACTAGGACTTAGGATCCCAATACAAACTTGTGGGGAGGGAGCATGCAACTCAGGACATAGTCACACCTATAAATATAAATAAATAACACAAAATATTAAAGTGAGGGAAATGCATCAAAGATCAAACTAGGACTTCTAGAAATGAAAAGATATGAAAACTGAAGTTTTTGCTTGCTTTTGTTTTAATGAATCTCAGTTGTTGGCATAAGAATAGCACGGCTAAAGAAAGAATTGGGAAACTGGAAGACAGATAGGTTGAAGTTTGATACAGAGTCCAGGGAGAGGTTTTCAGATCAAATGAGACTCCACTCAGACTTAGGAACGCCAGAGAATCCAGGCAGGATTCTTTCTATAAATAGAAAGGAGTGCACACTCTGATACAGCCTGGTGAAGCTTTCAAAATGACAGCATAAATGTTAGATGACTCAGGTCAAATGGACACAGCAGAGGAAAGTGCAGGAGTTTGCCACAAACAAGGAAATGCCACTCTTTTACCCATGCGGAGTGAGATGACAGCTTGAGCTCAGAGAGTGGCCAATAGACGAGCAAATCTTAAAAACAAAAAAACCAACAAGGACATTACATTCCTGTGAGGGGAAAAAGATAATGATAAACAAAGCCACAAGAATGGATTTGGAAGGACAGAAGTAGATAAAAGACTCCAAGTTTCTTTAATAATAAAGAAGGAATGCAAACTCATTTGCTATATTTAAAATATAAGCAGTATGCCCACTAACATTCCAGAATGAGCTAAGAGGAGAGAATTGAATATACAGTTTCCCAACTAGCACAGAAAAAAAATAAATGATCAGAACGAGCAAAAACAACTGAAATTGGGATATTTATAAACAACATAAACAAAATTAAGACACAGAAAGAAATACGTTAGAGATTACATTTAAACTATTATAAACTAGCTACTCTATGTAAAATCCAAAGACTCTCAGACCAAGCTTGAATTATTTAGTCAAGTCCTCTCTTACACAAGCCATCTCTAAAGATCAAAAGGTCCAAAGCACAGGATGGAAAATGGCACCAGAGATGAATCTAAAGGAATCAGAGAAAGTGGACGGAATCTGTGATTAGATTTTAAGGCAAAAATATTCGTACAGATCAAGAGGCTTCCTATGTAATGACAGGAGAAAGGAAATAATTCTACATGATTGGTACCTAAGCCTGCCTCTAAATGAAAGGAACCCCATAAAAAGAACTAGCCACCATTGTGGAAAATTTTAAATACTCTTAGTACCCTAACAAACATATCATAAAGACTGACAAGCATGCCCAGGGTTAGAATAATGCATTCTATAAGAGGAAGCCATGCAGAGAAACCTCCAGAGATTCATATGAAGCCTCTGGAAGTCTGTAGCCGAGGACTGTCCTGTGCATCCAGTGGACAGCACCTGACACTCAGCAAGCAGCAGCTAGCGCGGGGGAGAGAGAGAAGCGGTTTTAGAGAGGAGCATTTAGTTCTGTGGATGCTGGAGTGGCAAGCTTGGTAAGGATGAGAGACCTCAGCATGTCAACACCCCGAAAACACCTACCTGAGGAGTGAGGACAATGTCTACAGCGAATTTTCTTTGAAGACACAAATGGCAGATACGTGTGACATGAAGAACCATGCTGCCCCTGCTATCAAGCGGCAAAGCAGCCACGATGAGACAGGAGCCGGCGAGCAAAGCTGGGCTCCCGGGAGACTTGATTCACAAAAACCGTGGTGTCAGATGTGAGATGCTGCTCAGCTCTGTGAACGTCCTAGAGACTGTCGAGCAGTGTGGGTGGGTGTCATGGCGTGTGGAACCTATCTGAAGTGAATTGCTCTTTAGAAAAACAAAAATTAGAGAAGGGATAAAGTTTGGCCTTTGGGTGACAATTTGCTGACCCCCGCTCTGAAGTTATTATGGTCTGTAGGCTGTACTTGGTCATCTCTTACCTGGCCGAACAATAAAGTTTTATTAGAATACATTCAAGTTCTTGTTTATTTGACTATGATTTCACGCTGCCATGGCAGAATGGCAGAGGCAATAGATACAACAGGCCTCCAGGGTCTAGAATATTTACTATCTGACCAAAAAAAAAAAAAAAAAAAAAAAAAAAACCCAACACGTAGCTATCAGTTCATGGTAGCACACACCTGTAATGCCGGCCGAATCCCATGGGAAGGTAAGAAAGAAAGATTGTGAGGCCAGCCTGGGCTATACAGTGATATCCGGTCTTCAAAGGGCATAAAAGTGGGTAGCCTTTGCCACAGCATTTCACACAATAACAGAAATCTCCTATAGATGCACAGTTTCAGTTTGGCACATGCGATTTGTGGATGCATGTGGCCACTGAACCGTTGAACTGTGACTCTGTTAACTGCATAGCTGAATGTTTAATCTCATTAGACTTTAGTTCACTTAAACTTAAATAACTAGTCCAGCACAACTTCCTGTAGGCCCCCTCTCCAAAAGCCTAAAACCAAGCCCTAATAAGTTGCCATGGAAACAGTCTGGGATTGAGTCTTCTAAGTTAGAAGGACTCACAACAGATTTTCATAAAGCCAAACATGTACACGTTCAAGTCGGATACCAAGCGCCCTGCTATTTAACATGTGAATCAGATTGGCTTTGCAGCTGACCACTTAGGAGATACTTAAATTTCTGGTTAGGTGATGTCAGGAAATGTCCTTTAAATTTACTGCCAGGTATTTTTCCTCTTCCACTCAGCAATGTTACTGGAACTCTTCGTTATTCTGTTTTTGTACATTTTCACACATTTAACTATGTCCGCTGAGTTTCAGTTTTATTTTGGAAGCCTTTTATCTTTCATTGGTCCTCATTATGTAAGCTTAAATCCTCTAATAAAAATAATGTACAACAAAAATAACAACAGATTCCAGAGGAAGGTAGCAGAATTGTGAGCCTCTACCACGTACTATCTACAGTGGCCCTCTCCGCTTGCTGGTGGTTTGCTTTGTGCAGCCCAGGCTGCCTTTTGCCTCTGGATCCTCTAGCCTTTCCAAAGCTCTGGATTATAGCATGCTCTTCCATGCCTGACTTGCACAATGTTTGTTCTTAAATAAAATGCACCATTTAGCTTTCAAAGAAGCAGAAAAATATAATCCATGGATCAGGATAGAAAGACAGGGGGAAATTAAAGGGATATGGTGAAGAAAAAGTCTTTTATTCAGAGTTGGCTTGGAGTCTCCTACCAGATCAGAGTCAAGAGTTCCAGCGGCCTGAGCAGCTGTCGGGATGTCTGCCTATGGAGATGGCATCCCTTTTAGATGGAGATGCTTCAGGAAAGAATTTTAAAGTAGTGATGAATCATGCTTAAGGGCTAAGATATACAGCCTTTCTCCTTCCCAGTTCTCGAGGAAATGCACGGAAAACCCTATTTAAAGTGAGATTCACATCTTAAGCTTCCAACCCCTGTGACCCATGTTTTAAATTATCAAATTACAATCCTATGTAAGGCAGTTCTGGAACAACCCTATAATATCACCCTATAATATAACTCTCACGGTCGGGGGGAGGGGGAGAGCAGACGGTCTTTTGTTGTTGTTGTTTTTAGCAAACTCTTTGAGATATAATCCGAGAGCCACTAAAATCACATGTACAGCTACAGCTGAGACACTTAAGCATAGCTCTCCCTGAGAAGTCCACATTCACACTTAGATGTGAATTATTTTTTTCCAAGGCACTTCTCTTGCTCACAACCCCACACTTAAGTCTATGTGAGCCTTTCTTCCCAGTGGACCAACTCTGCTTAATCTGGTCGTGTCCTGAAATTCTCTTCCACAGCAGAGAAGTCAAGAGCCCTCTTTCCCCCCTGAGTGATGCTCTCTGAGAAGACCTCCCCAGGCAGCTGCAGGTGGCAGTATGGAGCTGTGTCTCCAGGCCACACCCTCCTGCCTGTGACACAAAGACCCACGGTAAAAGCATTCTCTAGAAACCAGAGCTGGGGTGACAGCACAGGTGTTGTCCCTAACAACAGCTAAACGTATGACTCATAGATTAAAGACAAATGTTTAAACAACTGAATTAGAATATGGATTTAACAGAGGAATTAAAATGAAATCTTGTTAGAGAAAGGAAATCTGTTTTTAAAATAGAGTGGTAACTCCAACACTGGCCTTTACGGTTTCTGGAATGAAAGCCACTCAACTGATGCAGAGGACAAGAGAATGCCAATCAACCTGGAAGCACAGCAAGAGAAGCTGTCTCATTGGCACAGGCTAAAAATAATTAAAGGCAAGTGACCAAAGAGATCAAAGAGAATGGCAGGAAGACTGAACAGCCTGGATGTAGCTGTCCTAGAGGGAGAGCGTGAATGTGAAAATGACATTGGGAAGCAGTGGCCTTTGAAAGATTAACAGTCTCAGGCTTGCCTTATCCAGGCCTGATGGTGCTGGCCAGTCTGTTGTCCCTGCTGTGAGAGGCTGAGGCTGGGGGATCACAAGTTTGAGACCTGCCTTGGTAACAGCGAGGAGAAGCCAGCTTCGGTAGCACAGTAAGACTCTGTCTCAAAACAAAAAGTAATAGGTAGGGTCGTAGCTGAGTATAGTGTTTGCCTATTGTGCATGAGGCGAGGAAGATAGAGAAAGAGAGCGTGCGCCCAACTTTTAGTCTATGGCCATGAATCTCAAATAGGATAATCACAGAAAAACATATATAACCATCTCATAGAAAATACAGGCCTCACATACAGAGGGAAAAAATAACCACTCACCTTATACATAGCAAAGTGAGGTGGTTTTTAAATTATTTTAAAAGTCTGATATCTTGTAACAAACAGCTATACTAAAAAGAGAAGGGGAATAACCTAAAAATGTTGGAAAATAAAAAGAAAACACATCAACCTAGAATTGTAAACCCAGTGAAAATGGATTTCAAGATACTGGTGGCAAAGAGAGTGTGTTGCAGGCAGAAGGGCACGACAGGAAAGTGCTCAAGAGTCTTTCAGCTGGAGGCAAACAGCAGTGGGTGAAATGGGGACCCACAGCAAGGAAAGGACCCATGGATGACACCCTGCAGCAGGGGATCTGGGACCTGCAGATGCCATCCTGCAGCAGGGGAGCTGGGACCTGCAGATGCCATCCTGCAGCAGGGGAGCTGGGACCCGCAGATGCCATCCTGCAGCAGGGGATCTGGGACCTGCAGATGCCATCCTGCAGCAGGGGAGCTGGGACCCGCAGATGCCATCCTGCAGCAGGGGAGCTGGGACCCAGAGATGACATCCTGCAGCAGGGGAGCTGGGACCCGCAGATGCCATCCTGCAGCAGGGGAGCTGGGACCCAGAGATGACATCCTGCCTCTAGGGCCTGCAGATGACACCTTGCAGCAGGGGATCTGGGACCCGCAGATGCCATCCTGCAGCAGGGGATCTGGGACCCGCAGATGCCATCCTGCAGCAGGGGAGCTGGGACCCACAGATGCCATCCTGCAGCAGGGGAGCTGGGACTCACAGATGCCATCCTGCAGCAGGGGAGCTGGGACCTGCAGATGCCATCCTGCAGCAGGGGATCTGGTAGCAGAATACCTGACAGACAAGACATCTCTTTGCACTCACAGCTTTACTCCCATTTGCAGTTCTGGCAAGAAGCTCTTCCCAATTGACATATATATATATATATATATATATATATATATATATATATATATATATATATTTGCTTTAATTCCTTAAATATGTTCAGCTCCTTCATATTCAATGTTTATAGTTTATTAAAGCATTTGGAATAAAGAAAATTGCCTTAACATTTTAGTTATTGCTTATACATTTTGGAGATTGAAATTTCATTTAATTATTTATTTGTTTATTTATTCGTCGGCAGGGTGTGCACCACTCCACGCATATTGGAGACAGAGGGCAGCTCCTAGTTCTCTCCTTTTATCGTGTGGACCTGGGGAATCAAACTTAAGCCATCAGACTTGGTGGCAAGCACCTTTACCCAATGAGATGTTGGTGACCCCTGGGAATTATTTTCTAACTTATACTGCTTTGTTTTCTAAAATGATAATAATAATGGGTGAGAATATCTTCATTATAATACATTGCTAAACACAAAAAGCAGTCATCAACAAAGTATGATTATAACTGGTCCATGCGGGAAAAAGAACAGGATATGCTAAAACATATGCAGCAGTTAAACGCAGGTAGAAAGATTACACATAATTTTAGTTTATTTTATATGTGTCTCTGTTTCTATAATATGCCTGGATTATTTTTATAATCAGAAGAAACAAATCCCGACACTTAATTAATTAACAGGTAACTTGAGAAAAAAATGGCAGTGGCAATCAGTGGGAAAAATCCACTCATGGTCTCCTGAATTATTCGTAGTGGATTCCCCTTATCAATCTAACATTATGGGTATTATTAGTAAAGAGACGTGAATGTGACCGTGACAAACTGGCTTCCTTTGCCATGTGCCTAAGAGCTGGCGTATGCTTTCCTACTGTGTCACACACAGTCCCGTTCTTCCTCACAGAGGTCAGAGGTGGTGGCTGGAGATTCGTTATCTGTAACATGTATTCCGCGCTGGAGTGTTGAGACACCCGACATGCCCTAGAAGCCTGCACACCTAACACCACACAGACACCAGTTCTCCTGACAGCTTCCTGTTGCCGCGGTTTCCTTTTCAGTGAGATTTGTTCTTTCCTCAGTTGGATTTTCTGCCAGAAACAAGAGAAAGGAAATGACTTCTCTGAGAAAGCTCTCTGATGGCGTTAGAGAAAAATCCCCCCTTCCGTCTGCTCCCTGTTGGCTCAGAAGATTTGAATTCTCATCGTGAGAGACTAATGCCGAGTTGCTCTGAGGTTCTAAGATGTGAAGTGGTGGACCAGCAGACATGGTGACATTGCAGAAACACAGACTCCTCCATTAGCCCGGGTCTGAGGCCATTCCCGCATCTTCCACCATTCATCCTCCACCCGTTCATGCAAACAAAGAAATACTTCAAAAGGAACAATGAAGAATCCAGTGTAGCTGCAGGAGAGGAAACAGGAGTCTATTCTTGCCCTTGGGGATTAAACATGGAGCAGACAGAGGTAATTTTAATACAATTTAGTCTGAGGAGTAACATTTCTTTATCATTCGCATAGAAAGCACCAAGGATGAGATAACGTAAGAGCACAAGTCATTTCCTGTTGACCTCAAACAAGCCAACAACCTCACTGGAGTTACGGAATGGAAATCCGTAAAACAGGCGCCTACCCCACTGACATTCCCACAAGATTCTGAGTTCACTGAGTGAAACCTGGGAGAAAGCCCCTCCCTGGCCCAAAGGTGTGCTTTTCCCAGTCCCTCTGAGTCAGGGACGGCTTGTCTCTTGTAGATGTCCATCTACTCTGCGTGTGGGCTAGGCTCTTGGCAAGTGTTTTTACAAGCTGCCTCCATCAGCTCCTAGCCTGCTCAACCGAAATTCCCAGGCCCCGAGAGACCCATTGTCTAACCAGGAGAGAGCTGCATTTCCATGTGCAGACAGGGCTGGCATCTAAAGCTACAACAGTGGGGTGCAGGTGGGGGCCTCACTGTGGTAGAAACCCCACTGCTAGACTGCAGTAACAATGGAAATCTCTGTCATAGGATAGTGACTAGTCACTAAGCACATCAGGTGTGACTGGCCAGACCGAAGAAGGGGATTCTTAGCTTCCACTCAGTTTTTCTAAATTTCACTCAGGTTCGAGTACCTTACTTGTGAAGTGACTCTGTGAAATTCTAGCCACTGTCTGAAGTAGTGGAGTCGTAGATCTCGAAGCTGAATGAGTTGTAGATGAACTAACAGGTGCCTCAGTCATTCATAAACTTACCTGCCAAAGTAGGTGAAGCTGGATGTTGACTCATGTGTGTGTGTGTGTGTGTAGCTACATCTAGAACAGTGGTTCTCAACCTGTGGGTCTCAAACCGTGGGTCGCAAACCCCTTTGGGGCTCCAAGGACTCCTTCTCAGGGATCAAAGACCACCAGAAAACATGAATTTTATGTTTTTAGAATTCATAACAGTAGCAAAATTACAGTTAAGAAGGGGCAAAATAATGATTTTATGGTTGGCGGTCACAACATTTGGAATCATATCAAAGGGTGACAACATTGGGAAGGTGACAGCCACGGATCTAGAAGAGGGAAGACAACTGCTAACGTTATTTACAGGTGTCGTCTGCCACCCCACCCCACCCCCTTTTTTAGAGTCAGGGTCTCACTCTGTAGCCCTGGCTGTCCTGGAACCTGCGATGCAGCTCAGTCAGGCTGGCCTCAGACTCACAGAAATCCTCCTGCCTCTGTCTCCCACGTGCTGGGATTAAAAGGTGTGTGCCACCACATTTCCGCTTACCACCTTGAGACAAGGTTTCTCCCTGGCCTGGAATTGGCCAAGTAGGCTAGGCTGGCCAGCCAGTGAGCCCCAGAGATCTGCCTGTTCCTGCATCCCCAGTGCTGAGACTGTAGACTGGGCTGCCATGTTCACTTTTGGATTATTTTTTATTTGTTTTAGATTTTTAAATTTATTGTATGTGTTTCAGTGGTTAGCCTGGATGTGTGTCTGTTCACCACGTTTGTGCCTGCATACGATCAGTGAGATATTTAAAAATCTAGGATGAGACCCGACAACTCATATTAGTAAAATTGTGTCTAGGTAATTCCAAGCGGCTAGGTTAAGGAGCTTCAAGAAAGAGAAATACAGCATAGAACTTAACAATGGGAACATCTGAACACACAAGAAATATACATTAGAAATATACATGATATAAAATAACCATTGATTTAAGCTAAAGGAAAGTTGATTGAGACAGACCCCCCAAAACAGTCAATGTTAACCTATGGGTGGGAATGGAAGGCCTGGGAAAGACTGGCCGGTTCGGTTTTTATGACGAGTGGTTTCACTTTAGACGGACCTGTCAGTGGGGATGACGGGGAAGGAAGAAAGATTTCGCTGGCGCTGACTGATGCGCAGTTCCCAGAGTCCGGTGAGAAACCCACGGAAAACCAACAGACTGCCGCTTGTCTGTGAGTCAGCCTGCCAGAACTCCTCCCGTGGGCAGTCCTGAGCGCCTGTGGATGAGAAGCACCGCTCTTAACCGGATCGGACAAAGGAAATGTGTCCGGGAGCAGCTTGAGATCATGATCTTTTAAGGACTCTTGGGTGCTGATAATGATCAGCTGGCATCCATATTCCCACCCAGGGAGACAGGCTCCACCTGACACAGCACCCTGGAGCTGTGGGAGGTACCAGCTGACTCACCAAGCTCTGACACGAGGGCCAGTCACAGCTGTCAGACTCCTTTCCCTGTAACGTCTGTAACATTGGTGCAGCCTACGTCAGCCCTTCCCCAAAAGAACACGAAAAACCAAAAAAAAAAAAAAAAAAAGAACACGGCAGGGCTGGGCTGGGTAGGACTGGGCTTCCCAACCATGACCTCCTGGGCTGCGACTGGCTTCCTTTGAACTTCACCCCTGAATTTTGTGTTGTTTTGCTCTTTTACCAAGTCTTCCTTTATGACAGAGGTGCACAGGAAGTACCAGGAACTTGATATGAACTCTGATTCCTTCACACACACACACACACACACACACACACACACACACACACACACACCGTGCTTCTATTTGAGTTGCAGTGGAGGTGGATCTGAGGCATTCTTGTGGATCTCTTGCTACAAAGCCAGGCATCTGTGATTGTTCATCTCTGTAGGGATATGATTTCTGCTCTCCCATCAATCTGAAGAACACAGAACATTTTAACCCTTGCCACCAGCAACACAACAATGGCCTTTATCGAGCAAACGGGTCAGATCCAAACCAAAAGCAGGAGGTAGCTGACAGGAAGCAAAGATTGTAGGGTCCCATAGCCAAGGAAACAGCGCATGGTCCTGCCTGGTTGGGGATAGGGGAGATTTCTTAATGGAGTACTCTTACACACACACACACACACACACACACACACACACCACTCGAGAGCATCTTCCTCAGCCTCCTCAACAAGACCGCCAGGTGCTCTGCTGCAATCAGAACTCCTTGGTAGCATTCCAAAACACTGTGTGAAGGTACCACACTCAGAATCACACGCAGTTCAGATGGAATCTGCTGACTCAAAACAGAGATTCTCCCCTCAGAAACTGTTTGGGTGAATATTAAAAAGCACAGCTGTGTAGCACTCAGCAGGAGAGATACCGAAGGAAAAACAATTCACATAAACCTGTGTTTAAATGAAGAAGGTCCAGTAGCCATCAGGAGACAAGAGAAATGAAGATCGGATATTGTCCCTTACAAGCATGAAATACCTTGCCACTCCAGGGAATGCTACTGAGGCAGAAGGCAAAGGAACACCCTATGCTAGCAGGCCTGGATGGAGATCTTCCCGGGGTTCCTTTTGTTCTTTGAGTATTTTGAAGGGACCTGAGGAAAGGCATGGCTATGCAGTTGTTCCAGAGTTGCAGGGATGCTGGACAAGCATTCTCAATGGTAAGGGAGCTTTGTTCTTGGTTTGTGAATGATGAAACCCTGCCATCTTTTCACAGATAATCTAAAAGTGGGAAAGAGCCTGGCAACAAGGACTGAGCATTGAAATCAGAATGAACCAAACAAGGCTGAGGGCTGGAGGCTGGAGGCTGGAGAAAAGCACATCTGCGCTCCTCATGCTCTTACCAAATACACAGCCTGCTGCATCCCTCCAGCAGAGGATTTAGTTCTTGGATGCGAAAACCTCACAACCTTGGTTGCCGAGGACACTGGGAAAGAGATGCGTGGAAGATGAGCCAACAGCATCGTGTGTGCTCCCCACACAAAAACATCCAAGAGGATGTGTAATGTGTTCAAGGGCCAGGAAGCAGGGCTGGCAGGCTTGGGGCTTGCTTAGCCAATGTATTTATCTGCCATTGAGCCTCAAGGACGCTGCCTTCAATAGGGCTTGTGTAGATCGATGGGAAACAGCTGTGGGAAATCATGAAGCTAGTCTTCACCATCCGTCCTGTCCTCTGGCTTCCCTTTCCTTCCTAGAACTAAATCTCAATGATCGAGTACGACTTCCCTGGGCCAGAGAAGTCCTTCCAGAGCAGTTTGCCTAGGTACCAGGGGTCTGGAGGAAGGACGAATAAACTTGTGACTATTGTAAATTACTTATCACAAGACCTTGGACAAGTTATTTCTCTACTCTAGGCTCAAGTGTGCTCAAATAGAAATGCAGTTACTTATTGTGTTGCCTATCATATATTTAGCATATACAGTTCCTGTCATGATATAGGCACGTGATACACTTTAGATTTTATAATTATTATTTGATAAATCAAGAACCACAGAAAATTTTGTGACTTTTAACTATCCAGTTCTGACTTTCCATCCATATATCTATATGGAAGCTCTCTTAGGCTAGTGCCTCAAATTAGCATGGCAAACAAGCATAGGAAATGGCTCCAACACCTGGGACTCTGCTTATACCCCTCTTATAGTAATGCACTTGGAAGCTCAACACCACCATCTGAATGTAACTATGCATATATACATTGCATCATCTGAGTGTAACTATGCACATATAATCTTTGAATAACATGCTTAGCAACCTAGGTCCCTTACATACACTGAGTTCACATGCACTTAATTTAAACAATAGAAACAAGTTACTCCCCATAGCAATCCTTTGATAATGCTCCATTTATAAGCAAACACATCCTGGAACATATCTAGTACTAACTTTTAGGAAGAACCCACTATTTACATCTTATGCATAATTGGGCATACATACGATTAAAATCAGATGCCTTGTGGGAAGGGGTATATGTAGTAAAGAAATGATTATACTTGACCCGTTCCCTGAGCACTGGTAACATTAGGACAAACTCAGTTCTGCCTGGTTATAAAGACATCTTTGGCTACAAATTCCTGAGCATATTTTACATGGCATTTTGTAATAGTCCATTGTGCCTGCATGCCTTACAAGGAGGCAACCCAGGGATCTAAAATTTTCAGCTTCTTTGCATCATTCAGGAACCTAGAGAGAGATCTAGCTCTTTCTAAAATTCATCCTCCTGGATGCTTTTATTCAGATATTTATGTCGTTGTACAAAAGAGTTCTACAATATCCCAGAATGGAGTATAACAAAGGTTTATTTATTTTGGGAAAAGCTCACAGAAAGGGTAGCAATCCTCAGTCCTTTGTGTACCCTGGGAACTGGAACCGAATCCAGGAGCCAAGAGAGTGACACGCACTTTTTGTCTGCATTTGTAGTACGTGAGACCACATCCAAAGTGGACTGGTATCTTAAGCGCTATTGGCTGAAAGTGTTCCCATAGCATATATGTATCAGCAGACCACTGCTCATCCACGATCCATGAAGTCTTGGTTGGGTTCTTTGCATACACATAACAGGGAAAACTTGACACATTCATGCAATTTCACTCCCTTATTCTTTTCTTTTCCCTTCCCCTCCTTTTCCTTCTACTCTTCCTCCTTCTCCTTCTGTTATTGGTTTTTAAAAATAGAGTCTCACATGCAACCTAGGCTGGCCTAGCACTCACTACATACCAGTCTGACTTTGAACATGACATTTTTATGTCTCAGTCCAACTGATGGGATTACAGGTGTATACCACCACAGCTCACCCACCTGGCATGCGTCCTTTCTTCCCTCCCTACTTCTGTCCCTCCTTCCCTGCTCTGTCCCTCTTCTTTCTGTGTTTCTTTAGTCAGTAACGATGAAAGAAGAGCTGAGATCAATAACCTGCAATGGAGCATATGTAGTAGTTCCAAAAATGCTTATATGCAAGACTGAGAAGATAGGTGAACTGAAGGTTGCACTGATGTATTAGTTTCCTAAGTGCTGCTGTAACAAATGACCGCAGTTTGGATGGTCTGAAACATCACAGATTAGTTCTTTACACTTCTGGAAACCAGAAGTCTCATATCAAGGCAACAGCAGGGTGGCGTTTCCCCCCAAGTCTCTGGGGATGTGCTAGAGGGTTGGGATATCTTTCCTGCCTATGTTACTTTAGCTTTCAAGTTGTTTTTGTGTTGTTTTTTTAGCTCATGATTACATCATTACAACCCTGTCTCTATTGTAATGTGATCTTCATTTTGTGTCCCTCTGTATCCAGACCTCCCTCTCTGTGAATTTATTTCTTTTCTTATCTCTGTGACAAAATACCAAACAAAAGCAACTTAAGGAGTGAAGAGTTTTCTTGGCTTACAAGTTGAAAGATGAAAGCTGGTAGTCGTGTTCTCTCTCTCTCTCTCTCTCTCTCTCTCTCTCACACACACACACACACACACACACACACAGATTTTTTTTCTTTTCATTCTGTTTGGAACTCCAGTCTATGGGATGGTGCTGCCCCATCCAGGGTTACTCAGTTAACCCTCCTTAGAAATACTCCCACAGATACCCACAAGAGTGTGTCTTCTAGGTAATTCTAATTCCAGTCAGGCTGACCATGAAGACTACAGTCTTCTTTTCCTTATGAAGGCATCATTGGGCCCACATGATGTCCTGTATGAGCTCACCTTGAGATTCCTAGTTGTTTACAAATAAAAGACTCACGTTTCAAATAAAATCAGCTTTGGGGGTTTCAAAGAGACATCACTTTGGGAAGATCCTCTTCAAAATACCACAACAAAGAACATGTAGTTTAGTGAGACAGCTAAGACAGTAGCCATTCACTAGAACACTCTGTAGCACATAAGTTTCATGAGAGCTCTGTAGTGGTCATGGGGGTAGGTGTCCCATTCTTCTAGTCTGGAGGAACTGTGTAGGTAAGGTAATTGAAGGGCAGGTCTTGAGATGAGAGACACTGGAAGGCAAGGCATTTTTAAGAGAAGGAAAACCCAATGTACAAAATCAAAAAAAACAAAACAAAACAAAACAAAAACCGGTTGTGTGGGGCTGGTGGGATTGTACTCTCTGTATTACTTTAAAGGGTAATTGTTAGGTACTCTGTATGTGGAAACCCGCCACCCTCCTCCCCATTTTAATGTCTAGCAAGTTCCTTGCACATATCAGGGAGTGAGTTAATATTTGTTGACTGATAACGTGGAGTGGCTCGACCCTGCCACTCCCATCTGGACTCTTAAATTGCTAAACTAAACTGAGTGGCTACACACACCATCCACCATGTGGCACTAAATAATATAATCAATGCAAGGATGAAAATGTTAATTAAAATAAGAATCTAATTAATGTTCACCCTAGAAGGGTAATATGATCCTAATTACTAAATCAGCTAATTGTTTTCTCTGCCCCTGGAACTAATTCCCTCTTCATTGTCCTGGTTCCATGCAACAAATTGGGCTACCTAGTGTGCAAGACACTGACCCAAGGAGGCAGCCAGGAACAGCACCCATTTATGCTGGTTCAGAGGTGAGCATGTAACTCAAACACCCCCACCCACCCACCTGCTAGAGACTGCAGTTCAAGTTCACAGGTCCTTTCATATGTTGATGCCTCCCGGGGAGCACAGGGTGTCTAGGCAGAAGGGCTGAGCCCTTTTAGGGGAACAGCTAGCACTGTGGCTGGCCACTGATACTTAAGCCTCACATTGAGAGCCTCCCACAGAAGCCATTGACATTTATTTAGAAACTAATTGCGTGTTGGTTTGGGATGTGAAATGGAAAAAGATGGGTTTGTGTTGCAATCCATCTCGCAGTGGAGTGACCGCTGCGGCGTAGAAGAAAATTGCTCCATTAAGTCAAAGGCAAACCTCAATTTGGAGGCCGGAGGGCCTAGAGCTGGAGGTTCAGATCCCGGAGTCTCTATTTCAGAACTATCTCTGTGTCTTAGCAGCACTGCACTCACCATAACACCAAGTTCCTGCCCCCACAAAATGCCTTCCTTCTCCTCTCCCTCCCTTTCCCATAACAGCCGCTTCTCCACCTGACCACAGCAGCATTCTGCTCTCAGTGTGGCTGAAAAAAAAACCTCCTCTTCTGAAAAAAAAAAAAGAAAGAAACCAAACAAACAGAAAATCTTCCTCTCTGTCTCCTGTGTTTTGAACTGTTCCACTCCTCTGAATTGCAATTGACATAAATGTGGAACCCCCCCCCACAAGCCAACACCCAGCGGGAAACTTTATAGGACTATGGTCCCTGCTGTTGTGGCTTGGATTTGCAGTGCCCTTTCTTCCCTAAGGCTCTAATGCTGAAGGCTTGATCTTCAGTTCAGCATTGGTTAGAGGCAGGGCTTGGGGAGAATGACCAGATCCCGAGGCTTCTGACCTCTGCCCCATACTAACCCCTTGAAATATATTTCTTTCTTTCTTTACCTCTTCCCTCCCTCCCTCCCTCCCTCCCTCCCTCCCTCCCTCCCTCCCTCCCTCCCTCCCTCCCTCCCTCCTTCTCTCCTCTTCTTTCCTTCCCTCTTTTCTCCCTTCCACCTCACTATGTAGCCCAGGATGTCCACAAGCTTACAGTCCCCTTGTCTAAGAGCTGAGATGACAGGCAGGTGCCATCACATCCATTTGACGGAGGCACGATTTCATGGGGACAGTGGCAATTTAGGAGGTGGAATCTAACTGTCGGGAAAAGGTCTTCTTCTGAGGCATGCCCCTGGGGACGATGGCTTTTCCCTGCTGCTTTCTCTCTGCCTGGCTCTCTCCATGCCCTGCCACCACGAGATAGATAGCTTTGATCAATCGCATGCTTGATGACAAGAGTTGCCTCCTCACTCGGGAGAAGAGGTCATAGCCAAGTCTCAGCGGTAGCCGATTTCACAGTGCCTGCGAATGTTCGGTGTGTTCAAGAACCTGCGCTCTGCTAATTTGCATTAAGCTCAGCTAGTCAGTAAACTGTGCAAGGGGGCTGCCCCAGTAAGTTCTCAACTTCTAAGCACAGTAAGAGGATGAGAAATGGGTTTTAGGTTCCTGGGAGGGTGGGATAGTTTCTGCTGTGTTCCACTCTCCTAATTCCAAGATCTGGGGCAGAGAAGCGAGCGTGTGAGAGCCCTCAAAACTGTCTTCACTGTTACACTATCGTACTTAAGGTGTCTTCACCCTATTCCAAATACAAGGGCACTGTGCAAGGGGGTGGAGCCTGTTTAGATGCCCACAAGTGCTGAGATTCTCATACGTTCAGTTTCACCCCCTCTTTCCTTCCGTGTTGCTGTGTTTTAGAAATGTTGAGAAACCGTCGGCAGTACAATCAAGTTCGCAGACTCAAATTATTCACTCAACTAGTTGAGGTCAAGGATGATGACCTAATGGCTCCTGGAGAGAAGGACTGTGAGGTAGCTGTGGTTCGGATGTGAAATACTCCCACACTTGACTTTTGCCTGATAATGACGCTGTTTTGGAAAGGTGTAGAATCTTTGGAACACGGGGCTTAGCTAGCTGGCACAGACCACTAAAGGAGGTCCTTGGAAGTATTCTTCTTCCAGTTTTGGCTCAAGTTCTGCTTTCTGTTCTGCCGAGATATGCAGGTGACACTGCAAGCTTCTGTGACCATGGGCTGAGCTGCCAGCTGCCATGCCTTTCCAACCATGATGAATTGTACCCCCTGAGCTTTGACCCAAAATAATCGTCTCCTTCTTTAAGTTGTTTCTATTGTATGTTGGTTTGAATGAGAACGGCCCCCATGGGCTCATAGATTTGAATGCTGAGTCACCAGGAAGTAACACTATTTGAAAGGATTAGAAGGATTAGGAGGTATAGCCTTATTGGAGTAGGCATGACCTTGTTGGAGGAGGCGTGTCAGTGGGGTGGGCTTTGAGGTTTCAAAAACTCCTTTCAGGCCCAGGCACACTCTCTCTCTCTCTCTCTCTCTCTCTCTCTCTCTCTCTCTCTCTCTCTCTCTCTCTCTCTCTGGATCAGGATATAGCTCTTAGCTACTGCCCTAGCACGATGTCTGCCTGCCACCATACTCCTGACATGATGATAATGGACTAAACTGTAAGCAAGCAAGTCTCCATTAAATGCTTTCTTTTAAAAGACTTGTCTTGGTGCCTCTTCCCAGCTACGAAAGTGTTCTACCACAGTGACCAGAAAGGTACTGGAGTCTCCCTCACTGAGCACATTATTGTCTCTAGGGTCACAGCTCCACGTAACAGTTTGAGCCTCAGTACCCACCAGCCCTGCTACCTTTCTGTTACCACATTTTAAATCTCTGCAGATGCCAAGCCTTGGCTAAATGTCCTCTATGTATATGACTTGACCACCACCCTGAATATACTGATTCATACTGATGAAGCCTAGGGGCCCATGACATCAATAAAAATATACATCAAAGACAGGGAAAATAATAAAAACAGTAGTCCAGGGTGGTTTTGAAAAGTAAAAAGGAGCATTTCAGTGTGGACCTACAGAGAGCCCAGGATGCTAAGATTTGTACAATATCTTAATAAATAAATATTCTTATTTAAATACATGATATATCTGAATACTTGAATAACATAGACTTTCATGTTTATATGAAATTATATATTCTTTTATCTAAACATTTTTATATGTTCTTTTATCTAAACAAAAAAAGTAGTAATTGAATGTAAGTTTCCTGAAGCTATACAATTATACATAGCATGTCTATCTTCTTTATACATGTCTCATGCAGCACACATATTTTATGTATAGGTAACATACATGTATAATATAATCAGTATATGTATACATATGATAGGGAGAAAATTCTATTTGATGGGCTCATATGCTCATATTCTCTTTCAACTGGGCTAGTCTCTGTACTCTACAGGCCTACAAGGTTGAAGTAAATTTCAGGAGCTCAGTGAAAATTCCCAGTGGGAAAGAATGAGTATGTAGTGTGTGTGTGTTGGGGTGGAGGTGTTAGGGTTGTCTGTAGTGAAGAGGTCTGTCCATAAGGTGGTGATGTTAGTATGACAGAAACAGGACGGAACAGACTGAGGTCTTCAAGCAACAACAATGGAACTAAGCATGGGATGGCAATCCCATGCCTCTTTCCCTCATCCACTCCCGTGTGTGACCCATGCCTGTCTGCTGGCTTGCCAGAGTGTAGCTGCCACAAGGTACACTTCTCAGCAGCACAGCTATAAGCTCAACCCCTGCGAAGGGACACACAACAAGCTGTCAGGCTTTCTGGCTGAGTCTGGTGGAATTGAGCTCATGTCCTCTTTCTGGCTCAGGAGTGGCCTCCTTTGTGTTCACTGGTCTCTGTGGAAGCATTCCAACTGACAGAAAGAAAAAAAATGCCTGGCACGGAGCCTCCCAGAACCTCGGCCTCCTTGGCAAGCTTCTTTGGCCATTTCAGCACACCTGGAGCCTCACACTGCTTGGAGTCCACAGAGACTGGACCCAGGTCAGCAAAACATCTCTGCATATGGCAAGCATCCCCTGTATCGGCTTTCACGAAGCAACTGATGCTGGAATCAGGAAAGCGTGGGAACAGATGCTCCTCTGAGCTGTCTTTGATGAGAGGAAAGATGGATGAACTTCTGCACCACTGAGGCCATCCCCTGTGCCATGTCGTGTTTCTAGGTGGAAGTTGCAGTTTCCTCTGTGTGTGTGTGTGTGTGTGTGTGTGTGTGTGTGTTGTGTGTGTGTGTGTTAGCTGCTCTTCTTATCCCTGAGACAAAACGGCCCACAGAAGCAACTCTGGGGAGGAAGGATTTCTTTCATTCATAGCTTCATGGTGGTGTCCCAGGCAGCAGGAATGTGGTTTGCTCACATCTTGGTGGATCAGAAAGGAGAGAGAGAGAGAGAGAGAGAGAGAGAGAGAGAGAGAGAGAGAGAGAGAGAGAGAGAGAGGAGGATAGAGAGAGAGAGAGAGAGAGAGAGAGAGAGAGAGAGAGAGAGAGAGAGAGAGAGAGAGAGAAAAGAGTTCAGGCTAGAAACAGAATCAATTTACCTACGTGATCCTACCTACCATCTCAGCCCTGTGTCCGACAGGTTCCATGACTGCCCCCAAACAGTGTCATGAGCTAAAAACGCAGTGTGTGGATGTGCAAGCTTGCGGGGAACATCTTGCAACCTAGTTCTAGCAAAGGAATTTCAGCAGTCAGCAGGGCAGAGTCACTACACTGTTAGCTGCCCCTCACTAATTCCAGACTATGCAGACTCCACTCTCATGGCGCTTCAGAAAAGGAAACCAGCACCGGAAAGCAGGAGAACCTGCCTGTGGCCAAGCACGTGTCAGCATAAAGACGGTTACGCGCTGGGATTGCGGACTTCCCTGGCCCTGCTGACTGCTACCTAGATACCGCACAGCTGGCTTTCAGATGGAAAGCAGCGATGAGCATATAACAGCACGCCCTAACATCTGGGGTGCCTTTTCAGCATACAAAGTGGTTTCCCATTGCCTTTACCAATACTGAGATCTGCCTCCCCATGCCCATGATTCTAGCTGATTCTCTCTTGAGACTGGCTCTTCCTGTGGGCCCCAGCTGAGGGCAATTTGGCCCCCACTCTATGGGTGTGATCATGCCCTCTAGGATCAAATTCTCAGAAAACTTGTGAACCTTTCGGGGGTGGAATTATGCACATCATGATGTCCTTGCCCTGAGGGTTTGGGGACTGGAGACTCTGAGCAGGTCTATGACATGAGCCTAGGGAGGAGTCCCTTGATGGACGTAAATTTTGCCTGCCTCTCAGTCTCGGCAGATGGCTGCATACCTAGTCAAACATCAGCGAAACAGGGTTCTCTCAGGTAAGCCCGATTTTCTCATTCACTTCACAATAAAGGAAGTCCAAGTTAAACTGGACCCAAGAGTGTTGCGCAATATTATTTTAAGATGTGTTACATCTGTTTATGCTGTGGAACGTTTGTTTCATGATGCAAAGAT